>NC_084554.2:56032500-56100000 GCF_033978685.3 Nerophis lumbriciformis
CAACCCCCCACGGTCATACCCCACACCACCCCCCCACGGTCACTGTATGAGAGGAGTTACTTTTTGTTTTGGTGCAGCTACTAAATGTGCAATGTGTTCTTATTTTTTTTTTGTACCGGCTCCAAAGCGTCCTTTTGTAAGTCCAGACGTGCTCGGAGGCGGACTGGACTATAACGTCAGTATCATAGACAGGTGTTGCATGGTCCTAGGGGTTCTACGTTTCCACTTTCCACTATAATCAGGACTGCAGATACTTTGAAGAGAAGTGCAGCTAAAAGATGTTACAATGTTGTACATAAAGCCTTGATTTTCTTTGGGGGGGGGGTTTTTTGGAACCGATTCCTCCGCATTCCTGTGCTCATTTCACCACTGCTTGCTCTTCCTCATCCGTCTTATGCCTTGGGGTGGCCATTTTTTCTACTTTGTGTCTATCTAATAATGCACTGTTGACCTGAATGGTGCCTTATGCAAAGGGCGGCGGGTCGCTCCCCTCGGTCGTTTGGGCGATCTGGACACGCTGGATCAAGGCTCAATTACACACCTTTGTTGCTCTAAAAGGTTCATTATGTCTTCTTATTCAGATACTCTTTCAAATGTTCTTGCAATCAGACAATAGTTTCGGTATATTAAGAGTCTTCTTCTCTATGAACGGGCCAAGACAGGCACTCAAAAACTGCCAATGTCCCACCTGGGCCATCAAAAAAGGGGAACAACAAGGAAAAGAGAACAAAGAAAAACCTGAAATAAAGAACAAAGCGGTCATGACCTTAGCATACATTAGCTGAGTAACTGACGAACAGGAAATCTTAAAATCAGACATATCAGATCATTGCAAAATAAATAACCACATCATAGACCGGGACAGCGGCAAAATCATCGGCACAGAAAGTAACACATTCAAACGATGGATTAAGGAGGCCATCGAACTAAGGAAGCGGCTCAAGGAAACCATCAATGGGGATGAGGGAGCGTACCTGGGACTGCCTCCCCCATTAACTGAACCAATAAAGCGGGTCATGAAAAAACACAAGAATTAAACCTCACACAAAAACAAGACAGTTACTTGTACATCCGGAAGACAAAATAGAACAAGACAAGAAATTCAACGTCATTCACGAAATCCTGTGTAGATCATGCAAAAAATCTTACATGGGAGAAACGGGGAGGACATTCAATGTGAAAAAGAGACAACTGGAAGGTTTACAAGAAGCCTGAAACAAAAATCCGAACAGGAATTCTTAAAATCAGTCATATCAGATCATTGCAAAATAAATAACCACATCATAGACCGGGACAGCGGCAAAATCATCGGCACAGAAAGTAACACATTCAAACGATGGATTAAGGAGGCCATCGAACTAAGGAAGCGGCCCAAGGAAACCATCAATGGGGATGAGGGAGCGTACCTGGGACTGCCTCCCCCATTAACAGAACCAATACAGCGGCTCATGAAAAAACACAAGAATTAAACCTCACACAAAAACAGTTACTTGTACATCCGGAAGACAAAATAGAACAAGACAAGAAATGCAATGTCATTTACGAAATCCCGTGTAGATCATGCGAAAAATCCTACATGGGAGAAACGGGGAGGACATTCAATGTGAAAAAGAGACAACTGGAAGTTCTTAAAATCAGTCATATCAGATCATTGCAAAATAAATAGACCGGGACAGCGGCAAAATCATCGGCACAGAAAGTAACACATTCAAACGATGGATTAGAAGGCCATCGAACTAAGGAAGCGGCCCAAGGAAACCATCAATGGGGATGAGGGAGCAAACCTGGGACTGCCTCCCCCATTAACTGAACCAATACAGCGGCTCATGAAAAAACACAAAAATAAACACGAGTTAAACCTCACACAAAAACAGTTACTTGTACATCCGGAAGACAAAACAGAACAAGACAAGAAATTCAATGTCATTTACAAAAAATCCCGTGTAGATCATGTGAAATAAATCCTTCATGTGTGACACAGGGAGGACATTCAACACAAGGAAGAAAGAGACAACTGGAAGGTTTACAAGAAGCCTGAAACAAAAATATGAACAGGAAATCTTAAAATCAGTCATATAAGATCATTGCAAAATAAATAACCACAACATGGACCGGGACAGCGGCAAAATCATCGGCACAGAAAGTAACACATTCAAACGATGGATTAAGGAGGCCATCGAACTAAGGAAGCGGCCCAAGGAAACCATCAGTGGGGATGAGGGAGCATACCTGGGACTGCCTCCCCCATTAACTGAACCAATGCAGCGGCTCATGAAAAAACACAAAAATAAACACGAGTTAAACCTCATACAAAAACAGTTGTACATCCGGAAGACAAAATAGAACAAGACAAGAAATTCAACGTCATCGAGATCGAGATCGAACCCCGGCCGAGTCATACCAAAGACTTTAAAAAAAATGGGAGCCTGCGCTCAGCATCAAGGGTTGGAATTGAAGGTTAAAATCACCAAAAATGATTCCTGGGCGTGGCACTGCTGCTGCTCACTGCTCCCCTCACCATCCCAGGGGATGGGTCAAATGCAGAGGAGACATTTCACCACACCTAGTGTCTGTGTGTTTGTGTGACAATCATTGGTACTTAATTAATTACAAGAAGCCTATAACCACATCATAGACCGAGACAACGGCAAAATCATCGGCACGGAAAGTAACACATCCAAACAATCGAACTAAAAGTGGTCATGTGACCCTATGTCAGGTAAAAATTCTACTTAATATACCGAAAATAATGTCTGATGACAACATTTGAAGGAGTATACACACGTTTGTTTTGTTTCAGCTCCAATTGTGTACATAGATGAAAATGCTGTATGTTTAGAGCACTTATTGTTTTTGTTATTAAAGATGCTAACTACTGTGTAGTATGTACTGATGTCCATCAAACACAGCTTAAAAGGTACATTTTTGGGGGTTGGGTGGTCCTCCTCTTTAGCTGCAAGGGGCTAATGATGGATTGTCGCTAACAGGCTAGCGCCCGGCGGTAATGAATGGCTTGTGTTGACGTTTCCCCAGACTGCTGACTGTGGAGGTTGCGTATTGGTATTGACCCGTCTGGGGAGCGTCGCGTTCAGCCGGCAGTGTGAGGACGTCTCCACGAGACCGGGAGGGGGGGGAAAGGAAAGACTCGGCGGCACGTTTCAGTTCGAGTCGTAATTGAGCCTTGAGAAAGCAGTTTGCTCGCATCTTTTCCACTCGCCGCCATCTTTCATGCCACTATTCCAACTCTTCTGTCTCACACAAACAAACATCGCTTTGGTCTCCACCCCATCTTTGTATGAAAATAAAAGGAGAAAAAAAAACACAACTTTTGTAAAATTATGTTTATGCTTTATGAAATTTTTATTTGGAATTGTTTTGCAAAATTGTTATATTTCTGTATGAATGTATTTTTTATTGGAATAATAAGAACTTCTTATCTGACCTTGTCTGGCTTTTATTCCTCTCGCTCGCCCTTCAAAAGTGGCATTTCAAGTGGAAATAACGAATTGGTAGGGGTGTGACGGTACGCACAAATTTCGGTTCGGTACATACCTCTGTTAAGAGGTCACGGTTCGGTACAGTAAGAAAACGACAAAATATAATTTTTTTGGTTATTTATTTACCAAATTTGTAAACAATGGCTTTATCCTTTTAACATTGGGAACACTATAATAATTCTGCCCACGTTAATCAACATTAAACTGCCTCAAGTTGTTGCTCAGATTAAATAAAATGACAACATTTTTCTTCTGCATATAAAAAGTGCAACATTAAACAGTTTCAAGTCAACTCATGCTTAATTTATTACAGCATTTGGGAAGCCTGTAGTTGATTTTTATTACGTAAATGTTATATTTTTATCAAGCAGGGACCCTGCCATTCAAAACTAGGCTTCTTATCAATCAATCAATCAATCAATCTTTATTTATATAGCCCTAAATCACAAGTGTCTCAAAGGGCTGCACAAGCCACAACGACATCCTCGGTACAAAGCCCACATACGGGCAAGGAAAAACTCACCACAGTGGGACGTCGATGTGAATGACTATGAGAAACCTTGGAGAGGACCGCATATGTGGGTAACCCCCCCCCTCTAGGGGAGACCGAAAGCAATGGATGTCGAGTGGGTCTGACATAATATTGTGAGAGTCCAGTCCATAGTGGATCCAACATAATAGTAAGAGTCCAGTCCATAGTGGGGCCAGCAGGACACCATCCCGAGCGGAGACGGGTCAGCAGCGTAGAGATGTTCCCAGCCGATGCACAGGCGAGCGGTCCACCCCGGGTCCCGACTCTGGACAGCCAGCACTTCATCCATGGCCACCGGACCTGTGCCCCCCCCCCCCCCCCTCAAGGAAAAGGGGAGCAGAGGAGAAAAGAAAAGAAACGGCAGATCAACTGGTCTAACAGGGGGGCTATTTAAAGGCTAGAGTATACAAATGAGTTTTAAGATGGGACTTAAATGCTTCTACTGAGGTAGCATCTCTAATTGTTACCGGGAGGGCATTCCATAGTACTGGAGCCCCAATAGAAAACGCTCTATAGCCCGCAGACTTTTTTTGGGCTCTGGGAATCACTAATAAGCCGGAGTTCTTTGAAGGCAGATTTCTTGCCGGGACATATGGTACAATACAATCGACAAGATAGGACGGAGCTAGACCGTGTAGTATTTTATACGTAAGTAGTAAAACCTTAAAGTCACATCTTAAGTGCACAGGAAGCCAGTGCAGGTGAGCCAGTATAGGTATATATATATATGTATATATGTATATAAAGGTATATACAGTATAGGCGTAATATGATCAAACTTTCTTGTTCTTGTCAAAAGTCTAGCAGCCGCATTTTGTACCAATTGTAGTCTTTTAATGCTAGACATAGGGAGACCCCAAAATAATAGGTTACAGTAGTCGAGACGAGACGTAACGAACGCATGAATAATGATCTCAGCGTCGCTAGTGGATAAAATAGAACAAAATTTAGCGATATTACGGAGATGAAAGAAGGCCGTTTTAGTAACACTCTTAATGTGTGGCTCAAAGGAGAGAGTTGGGTGGAAGATAATACCCAGATTCTTTACTGATTCGCCTTGTGTAATTGTTTGGTTGTCAAATGTTAAGGTGGTATTATTAAATAAATGTCGGTGTTTAGCAGGACCGATAATCAGCATTTCCGTTTTCTTGGCGTTGAGTTGCAAGAAGTTAGCGGACATCCATTGTTTAATTTCATTAAGACACGCCTCCAGCTGACTACAATCCGGCGTGTTGGTCAGCTTTAGGGGCATGTAGAGTTGGCTGTCATCAGCATAACAATGAAAGCTAACACCGTATTTGCGTATGATGTCGCCTAGCGGCAGCATGTACATACTAAAGAGTGCAGGGCCAAGAACCGAACCCTGAGGAACTCCGCACGTTACCTTAACATAGTCCGAGGTCACATTATTATGGGAGACGCATTGCATCCTGTCAGTAAGATAAGAGTTAAACCACGACAAAGCTAAGTCTGACATACCAATACGTGTTTTGATACGCTCTAATAAAATATTATGATGGACGGTATGGAAAGCAGCGCTAAGATCAAGAAGCAGCAACATAGATGACGCATCAGAATCCATCGTTAGCAGTAGATCATTAGTCATTTTTGCGAGGGCTGTCTCCGTAGAGTGATTTGCCCTGAAACCGGATTGAAAAGGTTCACAGAGATTGTTAGACACTAAGTGTTCATTTAGCTGCTGTGCGACAATTTTTTCGAGGATTTTCGAAATAAAGGGAAGGTGGGACACCGGTCGGTAGTTTACCATGAGGTCAGGATCAAGGTTAGGTCTTTTGAGCAGAGGATGAATAACCGCTTTCTTGAATGAAAGAAAATTTAAAAAAATGGTCAAAAGCCATCGTCCCGTGGAGCATTTCATTTCGTCCCGTGCATTTAAAAAAAATAATAATACCGTATTTTCCGCACTATTAGCCGCACCTAAAAACCACAAATTTTCTCAAAAGCTGACAGTGCGGCTTATAACCCGGTGCGCCTTATATATGGATTAATATTAAGATTCATTTTCATAAAGTTTAGGTCTCGCAACTACGGTAAACAGCCGCCATCTTTTTTCCCCGTAGAAGAGGAAGCGCTTCTTCTTCTACGGTAAGCAACCGCCAAGGTAAGCACCCGCCCCCATAGAAGAGGAAGCGCTTCTTCTTCTACTGTAAGCAACCACCCGCCACCATAGAAGAAGAAGCGCGCGGATATTACGTTTCATTTCCTTTGTGTGTTCCATGTTGATATACGACTCCATGCGCGCCCACATCACAGATGGTGTCAAAAAACAAGTGAAGCACACAAATACAACACTCGCCGTCATTCCGGGTGGATTAACCAAAGAACTCCAACCGCTCGATATTGGTGTCAACAGGGCATTTAAAGCACGACTGCGAACGGCGTGGGAACAATGGATGACCGAAGGCGAACACACATTCACTAAGACAGGGAGACAGCGCCGGACGACATACGCCAACATCTGCCAGTGGATCGTAAATGCCTGGGCGGATATTTCGGTCACAACTGTGGTCCGAGCTTTCCGGAAGGCAATGACTTCGACGAGACGGAGCCGGCCATTTTGGATCCCGTATTCGCCCAACTTTTTAATTTGGACACCGAAGGAGAAGAATTCGAGGGATTTATGAATGAAGAATAACTTCAGAAAGTGAGCGTTATGTTTATTTTGTGTGTTGTGACATTAACGTTCGAGCAACATTTAGTTATTGATGTTATTGCTCTGCACTATTTTGAATTTTACTATGTTTGTGATTGCACATTTGCACATTACCGTACATTTTGGGAGTGAACAGAGTTGTTAGAACGCTGGTTTTTAATATATTATTAAAGTTTGACTGACCTATCTGACCTATTCTTCTTCTACTGTAAGCAACCACCCGCCCGCGTAGAAGAAGAAGAAGCGCGCGGATATTACGTTTCATTTCCTTTGTGTGTTTACATCTGTAAAGACCACAAAATGGCTCCTACTAAGCGACAGGGATCCGGTTCATGAAAAGACGCAATCTCTCCATCCGCACACGGACTACTATTTCACAGCAACTGCCTAAAGACTTTCAAGAAAAGCTGGCTACTTTCCGTGCATATTGTAAAAACAAGATAGCTGAAAAAAAGATCCGGCCAGAGAACATTATCAACATGGACGAGGTTCCACTGACTTTTGATATTCCTGTGAACCGCACTGTGGATACAACGGGAGCACGTACGGTGAATATTCGCACCACAGGGAATGAGAAGTCATCCTTCACTGTGGTTCTAGCTTGCCATGCTAATGGCCAGAAACTTCCACCCATGGTGGTATTCAAAAGGAAGACCTTGCCAAAAGAGACCTTTCCAGCCGGCGTCATCATAAAAGCTAACTCGAAGGGATGGATGGATGAAGAAAAGATGAGCGAGTGGTTAAGGTAAGTTTACGGGAAGAGGCCGGGTGGCTTTTTTCACGCAGCTCCGTCCATGTTGATATACGACTCCATGCGCGCCCACATCACGCTGGTTTTTAATATATTATTAAAGTTTGACTGACCTATCTGACTGTTTTTTTGACATTCCCTTTAGCGCAGTTAGATGCAGCTTATAACACGGGGCGGCTTATAGGTGGACAAAGTTTTGAAATATGCCGTTCATTGAAGGCGCGGCTTATAACCCAGGGCGCCTTATGGTGCGGAAAATACGGTAATAACAATGAATAATTTCTAAGTCTTTGTTAGCCGTTTGTGAAGTTTTGTGCTTGTGCGTAACGTTCGCTCGCATCCTGTGCATCTCCTGGGGGCTAAGCCCCCCCCTGTCCTTAAAAGCTAGTGACGCCCCTGGGTGGGACAATGCTGGGTGTGTGTAGAGGACTGACAGAGACAGTTCGGTACACCTCCGAACCGAACCGAAACCCCCGTACCGAAACGGTTCAATACAAATACACGTAACGTTACACCCCTACGAAATGAGTCTTTTTTTCCAGCCTCACCTCGTCCCGACTCGTATGGAAAATAATCGCCTTTTCCTCGCTCGCCCCAAAACAAAAAAAAACACCCCCAGAAAAGTTGTATTTAAAATTCCGAGAGATCCCCTCTCCTTAAAGCAGCTCACCAAAGCAGTTTAAATAATTGATCTGCATTTCTCGCAGCCCGTGGCAACTTCATTACCCAGCCACTTTATACGTTTGTTTGATGATTCCCCCTCCTTAATGCAGATAATGATAGCAAACAGCAGTGGATAAAGCAAAGAGGCGAGTTGAAGATGCAAACTGAGGAGAACTAACGCTGATGACCTAGAATGGGCAGGCAACTTATTAGCGCCTCTGATTTCCAGTAAAAGACCCTTTTGCTCTTCCAAATGAGCTTTGCCGGCAGACGCTAATTAAGCCCATGTTTCAAGCATCTCCGGGTGCGGAGTGTTGTTAACTAACGCTCCTTGATTCATTTCTACGTCCAAACTGCATGCATACAGCTTACACTCGCATGAAGGGATGCAAACACCTCAACATGCTAACTAAAACATGGCCTAAGGCGCAAACTGGTGAAATGTTGACGGGGGAATACAATGTTTCTGATTATAAAAAGCATATTGGATTAGTTTCCATCCATCCATCCATCCATCTTCTTCCGCTTATCCGAGGTCGGGTCGCGGGGGAAGCAGCCTAAGCAGGGAAGCCCAGACTTCCCTCTCCCCAGCCACTTCGTCCAGCTCCTCCCGGGGGATCCCGAGGCGTTCCCAGGCCAGCCGGGAGACATAGTCTTCCCAGCGTGTCCTGGGTCTTCCCCGTGGCCTCCTACCGGTCGGACGTGCCCTAAACACCTCCCGAGGGAGGCGATCGGGTGGCATCCTGACCAGATGCCCGAACCACCTCATCTGGCTCCTCTCGATGTGGAGGAGCAGCGGCTTTACTTTGAGCTCCCCCCGGATGACAGAGCTTCTCACCCTATCTCTAAGGGAGAGCCGGAGGAAACTCATTTCGGCCGCTTGTACCCGTGATCCTGTCCTTTCGGTCATAACCCAAAGCTCATGACCATAGGTGAGGATGGGAACGTAGATCGACCGGTAAATTGAGAGCTTTGCCTTCCGGCTCAGCTCCTTCTTCACCACAACGGATCGATACAGCGTCCGCATTACTGAAGACGCCACACCGATCCGCCTGTCGATCTCACCATCCACTCTTCCCTCACTCGTGAACAAGACTCCGAGGTACTTGAACTCCTCCACTTGGGGCAAGATCTCCTCCCCAACCCGGAGATGGCACTCCACCCTTTTCCGGGCGAGAACCATGGACTCGGACTTGGAGGTGCTGATTCTCATCCCAGTCGCTTCACACTCGGCTGCGAACCGATCCAGCGAGAGCTGAAGATCCTGGCCAGATGAAGCCATCAGGACCACATCATGTTTAAAAAGCAGAGACCTAATCCTGCAGCCACCAAACCAAACCCCCTCAACGCCTTGACTGCGCCTAGAAATTCTGTCCATAAAAGTTATGAACGGAATCGGTGACAAAGGGCAGCCTTGGCGGAGTCCAACCCTCACTGGAAACGTGTCCGACTTACTACCGGCAATGCGGACCAAGCTCTGACACTGATCATACAGGGAGCGGACTGCCACAATCAGACGGTCCGATACCCCATACTCTCTGAGCACTCCCCACAGGACTTCCCGAGGGACACGGTCGAATGCCTTCTCCAAGTCCACAAAACACATGTAGACTGGTTGGGCAAACTCCCATGCACCCTCAGGGACCCTGCCGAGAGTATAGAGCTGGTCCACAGTTCCACGACCAGGACCAAAACCACACTGTTCCTCCTGAATCCGAGGTTCGACTATCCGGCGTAGCCTCCTCTCCAGTACACCTGAATAGACCTTACCGGGAAGGCTGAGGAGTGTGATCCCACGATAGTTAGAACACACCCTCCGGTTCCCCTTCTTAAAGAGAGGAACCACCACCCCCGGTCTGCCAATATTGGATTAGTTTAGTCTTGTTTTTGTACACTGCAAAAACTGAAATCAAGTAAGATTAAATATGTCAAATAAGGATGATATTTGCTTATTTTCTGTCTGATAAGATCATTCTTCTCACTTAGAGTAAGACTATAAAAATGGGAGCCATTACCTCCCTGCTTGGCACTCAGCATCAAGGCTTGGAATTGGGGGTTAAATCACCAAAAATGATTCCCGGGCGTGGCCAGGCGGGTGATCAAGGGTGATGGGCCAAATGCAGAGAATAATTTCGCCACACCTAGAGTGTGTGTGACTATCATTGGCACTTTAACTTTAAACATGGAAGGTAGTAGACAGTTTTTATATGTTTAAACTATTAAAAAAATTTAATTTCATTCATTCAGTCTGGAATCAATTAACAAAATGAGAGACAACTCCAGAGTAGGGTTGTACGGTATACCGGTACTAGTAGAGTATCGCGGTACTAATGAATCAAAAACGGTACTATACTCTGTTTGAAAAGTACCGTTTCCCCCCAATTTATTTATTTTTTTTAACGGGCATGACAGCGCATCGTCATGACGTTGTTGGTTTTACGAGCAGAGGAGCATGTTGGGCAGCGCACACACACAGAGTACTTACAAGCAGACACAGTGTGTAGACAGAAAAGGGAGAATGGACGCATTTTGGCGTAAAAAAAGTAAAGATAAAGGTGAAGTTATAACACTGAAACACCCTCAGGACTACTTCTGAATCACTAATCCTGGCCTCCATGGCAACAAATAAAGTATGTTTCTGTGGAGGTTACCCTCCGGTGGGTTCCTCAGACCACCAAGTACTGCCACGTGAGCCCGGATCAGGGTTACAACACTCTCTCACTCTCGCTCCCACTCCAGCTCCAACAACGTGTCTCATGCCGGCTGCTGCTAATAAAGGCTACAGGTGACTCGATAACAAGGCCCACCTGGGCCATCTGTTGCATTTTAACAGAAGTGTAGACTGGACTGTGAGGCTGCCTCCCTCCAGATCTTGCTGTTAAAGGACTCCATTAGCACTTTGAGACGGTGAAGGCAAATCAGACGCCACCGACCTTGCAATGACCTTCTCCTTGTGAGCACCGCCATCGTGGCTACCATCCCCGTGGTGCTCACCAACATTGCAGCCTCCATTCCTAGTCCACTCCTTTCTCCCTGGGCTATAAGATCAGACCCGTTTGTCACCCAGCTTCAACCTAATGTTCCTTTAAGGATCAGGACAAGGCAATTCCCTCCCACACATAATTAAAACCTTGTAATTAGCCGCAGGAATGAAACAATCTCTTTTTCTTTTATTTATTCAACGACCAGGCGCCCTGCCGATGTCTAATCAGGTCCATTTTCATTAAAAAGTGCATTAAAAGGATCATATTAGGATTATTTCCTCCATGTAAACACGTCCTGGTGGTCTACGTAACATGTCATGATGGTTCTTTACTCAACATGTTGATGTTTGACTTGTTTTATTTATTTATTTGACAGGGACAGTACAAGTAAACATTGCCAGCACTCACGTCAAAGTACTAAAGACTTCTAGTCACCCAGACAGTTCATAGTGTGAGAGTCCAGTCCATAGTGGATCTAACATAATAGTGTGAGAGTCCAGTCCATAGTGGATCTAACATAATAGTGTGAGAGTCCAGTCCATAGTGGATCTAACATAATAGTGTGAGAGTCCAGTCCATAGTGAATCTAACATGTTAGTGAGAGTCCAGTCCATAGTGGATCTAACATAATAGTGTGAGAGTCCAGTCCATAGTGAATCTAACATAATAGTGAGAGTCCAGTCCATAGTGGATCTAACATAATAGTGTGAGAGTCCAGTCCATAGTGGATCTGACATAATAGTGAGAGTCCAGTCCATAGTGGATCTAACATAATAGTGTGAGAGTCCAGTCCATAGTGGATCTAACATAATAGTGTGAGAGTCCAGTCCATAGTGGAACTAACATGATAGTGTGAGAGTCCAGTCCATAGTGGATCTAACATAATAGTGAGAGTCCAGTCCATAGTGGATCTAACATAATAGTGAGAGTCCAGTCCATAGTGGATCTAACATAATAGTGTGAGAGTCCAGTCCATAGTGGATCTAACATAATAGTGAGAGTCCAGTCCATAGTAGATCTAACATAATAGTGTGAGAGTCCAGTCCATAGTGGATCTAACATAATAGTGAGAGTCCAGTCCATAGTGGATCCAACATAATAGTGAGAGTCCAGTCCATAGTGGATCTAACATAATAGTGTGAGAGTCCAGTCCATAGTGGATCTAACATAATAGTGTGAGAGTCCAGAGAGTGTAAGAAAATATGGTGAATACTTTTATATATTTATGGAAAGTCAATGAAAAATAAAATGAACTTTTATTAATTACTGCTCATGATTTATGTTAGGCCAGCAGAGAAGGCCTTGCTGGCCCTCATGCCACACCACTCGATCCAATAAATTAGGAGCCTTTGTAACCTATTTTGAAAGGTTTTTATGATCATATATCTGCCAAATAATATATCAAGACATACGTTATGAAAGAAAGTGAAGTATAGACTTTAGGCCATAGCACATTTTCAATAACCTTCTGAGTTAAGTTGCAAACTAACCAACTGAATTCCCAGCGTTTACACAACCTGTTGGCACAGGCAACGATTCCAATATCGTCGATAATCTTCTAATTCACATCACATCATTCTAAAAAATATATAATTGTCCCTGAATCCAGCAGCCACAAACTCTGAATCGAATGGAAAACGAATCATTACACCTCCAATATTGTTACATTCTTACTTTTCATGAGTGAGGGTAGAGTAGGAGAATGCTACATCGTAATAAGATTGTTGGAATAATTGTTTGTAAGTTATCACAACTAACTATCGTGGGATCACACTCCTCAGCCTTCCCGGTAAGGTCTATTCAGGTGTACTGGAGAGGAGGCTACGCCGGATAGTCGAACCTCGGATTCAGGAGGAACAGCGTGGTTTTCGTCCTGGTCGTGGAACTGTGGAACAGCTCTATACTCTCGGCAGGGTCCTTGAAGGTGCATGGGAGTTTGCCCAACCAGTCTACATGTGCTTTGTGGACTTGGAGAAGGCATTCGACCGTGTCCCTCGGGAAGTCCTGTGGGGAGTGCTCAGAGAGTATGGGGTTTCGGACTGTCTGATTGTGGCGGTCCGCTCCCTGTATGATCAGTGTCAGAGCTTGGTTCGCATTGCCGGCAGTAAGTCGGACACGTTTCCAGTGAGGGTTGGACTCCGCCAAGGCTGCCCTTTGTCTCCGATTCTGTTCATAACTTTTATGGACAGAATTTCTAGGCGCAGTCAAGGCGTTGAGGGGATCTGGTTTGGTGGCTGCAGGATTAGGTCTCTGCTTTTTGCAGATAATGTGGTCCTGATGGCTTCATCTGGCCAGGATCTTCAGCTCTCACTGGATCGGTTCGCAGCTGAGTGTGAAGCAACTGGGATGAGAATCAGCACCTCCAAGTCCGAGTCCATGGTTCTCGCCCGGAAAAGGGTGGAGTGCCATCTCCGGGTTGGGGAGGAGATCTTGCCCCATGTGGAGGAGTTCAAGTACCTGGGAGTCTTGTTCACGAGTGAGGGAAGAGTGGATCGTGAGATCGACAGGCGGATCGGTGCGGCGTCTTCAGTAATGCGGACGCTGTATCGATCTGTTGTGGTGAAGAAAGAGCTGAGCCGGAAGGCAAAGCTCTCAATTTACCGGTCGATCTACGTTCCCATCCTCACCTATGGTCATGAGCTTTGGGTTATGACCGAAAGGACAAGATCACGGGTACAAGCGGCCGAAATGAGTTTCCTCCGACGGGTGGCGGGGCTCTCCCTTAGAGATAGGGTGAGAAGCTCTGTCATTCGGGGGGAGCTCAAAGTAAAGCCGCTGCTCCTCCACATCGAGAGGAGCCAGATGAGGTGGTTCGGGCATCTGGTCAGGATGCCACCCGAGCGCCTCCCTAAGGAGGTGTTTAGGGCACGTCCGACCGGTAGGAGGCCACGAGGAAGACCCAGGACACGTTGGGAAGACTATGTCTCCCGGCTGGCCTGGGAACGCCTCGGGATCCCCCGGGAGGAGCTGGACGAAGTGGCTGGGGAGAGGGAAGTCTGGGCTTCCCTGCTTAGGCTGCTGCCCCCGCGACCCGACCTCGGATAAGCGGAAGAAGATGGATGGATGGATGGAGTTATCACAAAAGAAACGTTGTATTATGAATGCTGTCTTTCGAGGCCTAACAAGAGGAAGAAGGCTCGTGAAACGCCACTGTGATTTCAACACGGACAGACGGCAGGATCTGCTCAACTTCCAGAGGAACTCTCTTTGAAGTGTTAAACGAACTCTCTCTGAAGTATTTCACAAACTCTCTTCCAACTATTTGGTAACCGAGGTCAACGCTATTTACGACCCGCTGCCCTCTTGAAGTTGCCGTGGTCAGGAGACGGGAGGGGTTATCCATTGTCCTCCAACACCTGCCCCAGCTGGATCCGGGAAGAGCCCAAGCCCGAGAAATCCTCTTCTTGGTCTTCAAAGCGACCGAAAACAATGACTCTTTTACATACTTCCCATTCCTGCTGTGACATGTGTTGGTGCGTGAACATTGAACATCTGAATAAAGGAGGAGACGAAAACCTTCTTCGTCAGAGAGTGCAGTGGCCATGTCTCTCCTCAATTGAGTCCATATTGAATTCTGTCTCTGTTTGATTCCTTGCCTTTTGTCTTGTTTAATAGATGTCCTCAGTGTTTTGAACGTGACAAAGATAGAGCTAGCAGCGGCTAGCTGCTAATTAAGTATTTACATTCACGGTCTGGAGATATTCATCACCTCCATTACGGAAAATAACCTGCATTTCTTAGTATCTTGACTTTGATTGTCAAGTGCCATTGTCACACCAAGGCAGGCATGCTAACAGCTAAGCTAGCTTTAAACAACACCAAGAAATAAGTGCTTCAAACCTCCAGATCAGGGGTGCACACACTTTTTCTGCAGGCGAGCTACTTTTCAATTGATCAAGTCGTGGGGATCTACCTCATTCATATATATCATTTATATTTACTTATTTATGAAACATATGTTTTTGTTAACAAGTTAAAGGTGTTTAAAGATAATGCAAGCATGTTTAACACATATAGTTAATATTGTTAATGAATTAAAGGTGTTTAATGAAAATACAAGTTTGTTTAATACATATAGTTAATATTGTTAACAAGTTAAAGGTGTTTAATGATAATACAAGCATGTTTAACACATATAGTTAATATTGTTAACAAGTTAAAGATGTTTAGTGATAATGCAAACATGTTTAACACATATAGTTAATATTGTTAATAAATTAAAGGTGTTTAAAGATAATACAAGAATGTTTAACACATAGTTAATATTGTTAACAAGTTAAAGGTGTTTAAAGATAATACAAGCATGTTTAACACTTATAGTTAATATTGGTAATAAGTTAAAGGTGTTTAAAGATAATACAAGCATGTTTAACACATATAGTTAATATTGTTAATAAGTTAAAGGTGTTTAAAGATAATACAAGCATGTTTAACACATACAGTTAATATTGTTAATAAGTTAAAGGTGTTTAAAGATAATACAAGCATGTTTAACACATATAGTTAAGAAGTTAAAAGTGTTTAAAGATAATACAAGCATGTTTAACACATATAGTTAATTTTGTTAATAAATTAAAGGTGTTTAATGATAATGCAAGCATGTTTAACACATATAGTTAATATTGTTAATAAATTAAAGGTGTTTAATGAAAATACAAGTTTGTTTAATACATATAGTTAATATTGTTAACAAGTTAAAGGTGATTAATGATAATACAAGCATGTTTAACACATATAGTTAATATTGTTAACAAGTTAAAGATGTTTAGTGATAATTCAAGCAGGTTTAACACATATAGTTGATATTGTTAATAAATTAAAGGTGTTTAATGATAATACAAGAATGTTTAACACATAGTTAATATTGTTAATAAGTTAAAGGTGTTTAAAGATAATACAAGCATGTTTAACACATATAGTTAATATTGTTAATAAGTTAAAGGTGTTTAAAGATAATACAAGCATGTTTAACACATACAGTTAATATTGTTAATAAGTTAAAGGTGTTTAAAGATAATACAAGCATGTTTAACACATATAGTTAAGAAGTTAAAAGTGTTTAAAGATAATACAAGCATGTTTAACACATATAGTTAATTTTGTTAATAAATTAAAGGTGTTTAATGATAATGCAAGCATGTTTAACACATATAGTTAATATTGTTAATAAATTAAAGGTGTTTAATGAAAATACAAGTTTGTTTAATACATATAGTTAATATTGTTAACAAGTTAAAGGTGATTAATGATAATACAAGCATGTTTAACACATATAGTTAATATTGTTAACAAGTTAAAGATGTTTAGTGATAATTCAAGCAGGTTTAACACATATAGTTGATATTGTTAATAAATTAAAGGTGTTTAATGATAATACAAGAATGTTTAACACATAGTTAATATTGTTAATAAGTTAAAGGTGTTTAAAGATAATACAAGCATGTTTAACACATATAGTTAATATTGTTAATAAGTTAAAGGTGATTAAAGATAATACAAGCATGTTTAACACATATAGTTAATAAGTTAAAAGTGTTTAAAGATAATACAAGCATGTTTAACACATATAGATTCCTTTCTTTCATGAAGACAAGGATATAAGTTGGTGTATTACCTGATTGTGATGACTTGCATTGATTGGAATCAGACAGTGGTGCTGATAAGGTCCGCATTTTCGAATGGAGGAGAAAAAAAGTCCTCCTTTCTGTCCAATACCACATGAAAGTGGTTGGTTTTTGGCATCTTATTTATCCAGCTTCCGTACTCCTTTGTATACACTTTACAAGAAATACATTGTCGGCAAACTCCGTAGCTTGCTAGCTTGTGCACGCCAGCTTTCTGAGACTCTTATTTTGGTAGCGCAGGCAGGATGAAGTAGCGCTTTTATTGTGCAACTGTGCAGTCGGTCTTTGGAGTTTTGACGACCGGTACGGCGCCAGAGTCTGTTGAAATAAAGTGTTTCTCGCCTTCCAGTCGGTAATTTTAATGAGCTGGCAGCAGCCAGCGTCATCTCAGAAGACCCTCGGGTGCCGTGAATGTCAATCAAGTGACGAAAGTGACGTCATAGTGAAGATTTATGATCGCTCATTTTTAGGACTATTTTTTTAATGCCTGGCTGGTGATCGACTGACACACCCTCCGAGATCGACCGGTAGCTCGCGATCGACGTAATGAGCACCCCTGCTCCAGATAGTCCGTAATCTTGTAATTCACATGGTTAGAACTCGCTCGCTCATCGTCACTCATGTCGAAATTCAATTTCTGGGTACGCCATGACTGAAAGAAGAGTGAAAGCGGACCTCGCTTGTTTTTCCTCACAGTCTGAACGTTTTTCCACGCAGATCAATTCCAACCACAACACCCCCGAACAGCAGCGAGCCTAGGGGTCTTTACAGGAAACCTCTGCCACAGCTGATGTTGCTGAAGCAGAGGTTGCCAATGGCAAGTGAGGGCTCCTGCACGTTCTTAGCAAAACTAGAACCAAAGACGGAAGGGGACCATGTTGATGTTGAGCACCAGAAGCTCATGTGGAAACAATAATATTATCAGATAGGAACATGCGCTGCAGTGATGTTTGGCTTCCGTGCATCTGGCGGTAGGACAATACCGCGCTAGCACCCCAGGCGAAGCAGTCATAACCTACATGTGGTCGTGGGGATCTAGTTCCCACTCTGGCTTTTGAAAAACTGCATGAGGAGCAGTTGAAAAGACCGTGAAAGAGAAGGGTCCGGGGCCAAGAACGCAGAGGGGGAGCAACAGCGGTTCCCTATTCAGGCAGACATAGTCCTTTGGTTCTGCTGGGATTCAACGACACAAAGAAAAACCGAGTGACTAATATGCACAGCGGATCATATTCTCAGTGGTGCAAATGTGGCAAGACCTTGTGGTGGTTTACCCTCATGAGTACAACTTACCCACATGTCCTAACACTTTCCAGCTGTTTGTGGAAGACCATTGAAGAAGGAAAAGAAAGAGCTTTGACGCAAAATGTTCTGCATTCAACCAACTCTCTTGAGGAGCCGTGTGCAGCCTGTATACCTGGAGACCGGATCCAGGTCTTAAGTGGACATTTGTGCCAGTGAAGTGTGGATAACGCCGAGGCTGAACTCTACGGTTACGGGACGATCTGTTGTAACCCGCCTGCACCGCCCCCTTAGAACCAGGCTCCACGGATTAAGAGAAGACTGCTAGGCAACGAGCTACAAGCCCGTTGTCCAGTGTGACTCTTAAGGCATCAGGGAGTTACAAAGTACTCTTGCACAGCTGCACTGGCTGCCACCCGTTTACACTCGGTAAGATTCCTTTAGGGATGTAACTACAAACGGTATTAAAACTCTGGATGGTTAGTGTTAGTAATAACGTTTAAAATGATTGAAAAACAGCTAAAAAAAAACAAACTTCCAGAACACAACAACTGGCAGCCAAGAAGAAGTTATTTCATCAGAAAGAAAGAAATTCATGATAGATGAAGAAGGTTATGGAAACTAGGAAGCAAGCAATAATGTTGTAGTAATACTCTAAAAGGGGAACATTATCACCAGACCTATGTAAGCGTCAATATATACCCTGGGGCGGCATGGCGTAGTGGGTAGAGCAACCGTGCCAGAAACCTGAGGGTTGCAGGTTCGCTCCCCGCCTCTTACCATCCAAAAATCGCTGCCGTTGTGTCCTTGGGCGGGACACTTCACCCTTTGCCCCCGGTGCCACTCACACCGGTGAATTGAATGATGAATGGTGGTGGTCGGAGGGGCCGTTGGCGCAAATTGCAGCCACGCTTCCGTCAGTCTACCCCAGGGAAGCTGTGGCTATGAAAGTAGCTTACCACCACCAGGTGTGAATGAATGATGGGTTCTACATGTAAAGCGACTTTGGGTACTTAGAAAGGCGCTATATAAATCCCAGTTATTATTATTATTATTATTATTGATGTTGCAGACAAAAGACCATATATTTTTTTAACTGATTTCCGAACTCTAAATGGGTGAATTTTGGCGAATTAAACGGCTTTCTAATATTCGCTCTCAAAGCGATGACGTCACATCGGGAAGCAATCCGCCATTTTCTCAAACACCGAGTCAAATCAGCTCTGTTATTTTCCGTTTTTTTCGACTGTTTTCCGTACCTTGGAGACATCATGCCTCGTCGGTGTGTTGTCGGAGGGTGTAACAACACGAACAGGTACGGATTCAAGTTGCACCAGTGGCCCAAAGATGCCAAAGTGGCAAGAAATTGGACGTTTGTTCCGCACACTTTACCGACGAAAGCTATGCTACGACAGAGATGGCAAGAATGTGTGGCTATCCTGCGACACTCAAAGCAGATGCATTTCCAACCATAAAGTCAAAGAAATCTGCCGCCAGACCCCCATTGAATCTGCCGGAGTGTGTGAGCAATTCAGGGACAAAGGACCTCGGTAGCACTGCAAGCAATTGGCGGCAGTTTGTTCCCGCAGACGAGCGAGCTAAACCCCCTGGATGTCTTGGCTCATACCGTCCCGAAGATGATCAAGAGAAGAATATCGACCCTAGCTTCCCTGGCCTGCTGACATGAGGGTATGTCTACAGAATATACTAATTGATGAAAATTGGGCTGTCTGCACTCTCAAAGTGCATGTTGTTGCCAAATGTATTTCATATGCTGTAAACCTAGTTCATAGTTGTTAGTTTCCTTTAATGCCAAACAAACACATACCAATCGTTGGTTAGAAGGCGATCGCCGAATTTCGTCCTCGCTTTCTCCTGTGTCGCTGGCTGTCGTGTCGTTTTCGTCGGTTTCGCTTGCATACGGTTCAAACCGATATGGCTCAATAGCTTCAGTTTCTTCTTCAATTTGGTTTTCGCTACCTGCCTCCACACTACAACCATCCGTTTCAATACATGCGTAATCTGTTGAATCGCTTAAGCCGCTGAAATCCGAGTCTGAATCCGAGCTAATGTCGCTATAGCTCGCTGTTCTTTCCGCCATGTTTGTTTGTGTTGGCTTCACTATGTGACGTCACAGGAAAATGGACGGGTGTATATAACGATGGTTAAAATCAGGCACTTTGAAGCTTTTTGTAGGGATATTGCGTGAGTTTGTTGAGATTATTGAGGCGCTTCATACGGACATGCAGGCAAATGTGGCACTGGGTGGATCTGTCTCGAAGGACTTCCCAGTCAGCAATGGAGTGAAGCAGGGCTGTGTTCTAGCACCAACCCTGTTCTCACTCTACCTATCAGCCATGCTCGAGGTTGCTTTCAAGGACACATCAAAGGGGGTCTACATCCGGACAAGAACAGATGCAGATCTGTTCAAGGTTGCTCACCTTCGAGCAAAGAGCAAGACAACAGTAAAGGTTGTGAGAGAATTGCTGTTTGCGGATGACAGTGCTATAGTTGCGCACAATGTAGAAGACATACAAGATCTTGTGAACAAGTTTGCAGCAACAGCTAGTCAGTTCAGTCTCAAAATATACATCAAGAAGACGAAATGCTTGTACCAGCCACCCAAGTATGAGCCCACATCCTCCCTACCAGGGGAGGTCTGTGTCATGGGAGACCCACTTTTGCAATGCCGGACATTCAAGTACCTCGGAAGCACAGTGACAGAAAATGCCAAGCTTGATGATGAGATCAAACTGAGGATGGGGAGAGCGAGTGCTGTGTTTGGGAAATTAAGGGAAAGACTCTGGAACAACAGGCATGTCTCTATTTGCGTCAAGTGCAAGGTGTACAGAGCAACTGTGCTAGCTACACTTTTGTACGGTGCTGAAACCTGGACCCTCTACAGGTTGCAAGTCAGAAAACTTCACGCCTACATGATGCGCCACCTTCGGACCATCATGGACATCTCCTGGAGAGGCAAAATCCCGAACACAGAGGTCCTAAGTCGTGCTGGACTGCCATCGATGGATGACATCTTAACCCAAACAAACCTGAGATGGGTCGGGCATGTAGAGAGAATGAGTCACGAGCGGCTCCCTCGGCATCTGCTCTACTCACAGCTGGAGGAAGGGAAACGAAACAGAGGGAGGCCAAGGCTACGGTACAAGGACACCGTTAAACGGAATTTGAGGGAACTGAAGATCGACACTGCAACCTGGCAGCTGAAGGCAAAAGACCGGGCTGAGTGGAGGACTATGATCCGACCGAAATGAAACAGTCATTGTCGCGCCCGACAGACTGCTATGAATGCGTGATGGGTAAAATTTTGAAAAAAACTTTGAAAAATATAATAAGCCACTGGGAACTGATTTTTAATGGTTTTAACCCTTCTGAAATTGTGATAATGTTCCCCTTTAACCCTTTCAAACACAATCAATTAGTATTTTTTGTAATTGGAAGGTTCTGGACGATTACAATTGTTTAATTATCTCTTCATGTCAAGTAAGTACAGGAAGCAAACACATTTGTTAACGATTGCTGAGAAAAGGAAAAAGGTACATGATCCAAATAAATGAATACCATAATCATACTTTCTGTCCTTTACAGAAAATGTAAACTTGGACAAAACAGGAAGTGAACACATACTAGTAAACGGTGCGACATGGTGAAGAGCTTGGATGTCAATAAAATCTGATTCTTTCTGCTTGTTTAAAAGTGCAATTGTCAGGTGCTGTCGGTCTTCAACCCCACGATGCAGAGATGGCAGACGTAGCGCAGGAAAACATGACAAACAAAAGATACTCGTGCCACTGGGAAGTGCACATGCAGGGAAAACAGGAACTAAGAAACAGGAAACAATCATCGAGCCCTTGACTGGAGGGCGTGGCAGGCAGAAATAGCAGCCTGATTGGCAACTGCATCCAGGTGTGCCAGGCTGCCAATCGGGGACAGGTGAGGGAAACAAGCGCTCAGGGCGACATGCAGGAAGTGGAACTAAAATAAGAGCGCTGACAGGAAATAAACACAAACTAAGGAAACACAACAAGACGTGAATGTGACAGATGGTCACTATAATCGAGTTATGGTCCAATATTGTTCAGAATCCATCCATCCATCCATCTTCTTCCGCTTATCCGAGGTCGGGTCGCGGGGGGCAGCAGCCTAAGCAGGGAAGCCCAGACTTCCCTCTCCCCAGCCACTTCGTCCAGCTCCTCCCGGGGGATCCCGAGGCGTTCCCAGGCCAGCCGGGAGACATAGTCTTCCCAACGTGTCCTGGGTCTTCCCCGTGGCCTCCTACCAGTCGGACGTGCCCTAAATACCTCCCTAGAGAGGCGCTCGGGTGGCATCCTGACCAGATGCCCGAACCACCTCATCTGGCTCCTCTCCATGTGGAGGAGCAGCGGCTTTACTTTGAGCTCCCCCAGGATGACAGAGCTTCTCACCCTATCTCTAAGGGAGAGCCCCGCCACCCGGCGGAGGAAACTCATTTCGGCCGCTTGTACCCGTGATCTTGTCCTTTCGGTCATAACCCAAAGCTCATGACCATAGGTGAGGATGGGAACGTAGATCGACCGGTAAATTGAGAGCTTTGCCTTCCGGCTCAGCTCCTTCTTAACCACAACGGATCGATACAGCGTCCGCATTACTGAAGACGCCGCACCGATCCGCCTGTCGATCTCACCATCCACTCTTCCCTCACTCGTGAACAAGACTCCCAGGTACTTGAACTCCTCCACTTGGGGCAAGATCTCCTCCCCAACCCGGAGATGGCACTCCACCCTTTTCCGGGCGAGAACCATGGACTCGGACTTGGAGGTGCTGATTCTCATCCCAGTCGCTTCACACTCGGCTGCGAACCGATCCAGTGAGAGCTGAAGATCCTGGCCAGATGAAGCCATCAGAATGTTCCAAATAAACAAAATGTTTGCAACAAAAAGAATGTTTATATATCGATCTTCACACCACATTTTCTCCTCCTTCAGTCGTCCTGGCCACATAACAGAGATCTCACGAGCTTGTAAAAAAAAGTGTGTGCGCTTCAAGGTATGAATATGTAAATAGGTGACTTGGTCAGCTCCGTGTGATGCAACTTGATACGCTTGTTCACCCCGTAGGATCATGTTGACGATCAATAAACAATAGAACACGGCCCGCAGGCGACCATCTGCCCGTGTGGGTCACCCCCCGTGTAGATCAATAAAGGTGAAGATGAAAAGATAATGATCTCATTTGACAAAGTTGTGTTGCTGTATGACAAGACTAGGCAAGTCTGACACGAGGCTAACACTCCTTTGCAGAGCTGGAGCTAAATCCAATTGAACACAAATCCGGGTCAAACCGGGTCATGGTGGTAATTGTTTCAGTAATTAGATTCACTCATCTGGCTTGTGTCAGGACGCTGGGCGGCGACTGAGTGCTCAGGAGGATGCGTCCAATACCTCGCTAACCTCGGAGCTGGGGGGGGTCAAACAGTCAAAGAGATGTGAGGACAGGCGAGTGTCCACATTCCCTACTAATAGTCCTTCTGTCCCTGCCCTTTCCCTCTCTCATTACAGCATGTTTGGCAGGTCACACCGCTTCTTAAAGGTATACACGTACAATAATGATACACTTCATTACCTGAAGCATGACCTGGATGAGTCGTTGCTATGTTGCACACAAAAGCTTGTTGTCAGGACGCTTATTGCTCTGCTCAGAGCGCCTCACAGTTTCAAACCTCTGTGTGGTTCCTCGCCTGGTTCCTCCGTGCGTTGCCATGCACCGATTAGTCCGACTGTAGGGACTTTTTGGAGTTCAGCACATACACTAATTAATAGTTAAATGCTGAATTTTAGCAGACGATCATGAAGACAGGAGCCTCCCGGATCTCCATTCTTGCTTGTGTTGTTTCTCTGTTCAGTTTTGGCGGATGGGTTGTTTTGCAGTGGTGGGTGAGGTGCTAAAGTACTAGGTCACGGGTTCGCAGGCGGTTACCGAGGTCCCCAACATCCCCAGCCATGTGCCAACGTGAAAAGGAAAAGTCCCTATGGGTCAGGGTAGTTCCTATAACTAAACTCCAGTGTGGTCAATCAATCAATCAATCAATGTTTATTTATATAGGTGGTAGCAGGGGTGTATAATGTAGCCCGGAAGAGTCAGGGCTGCATGGGATTCTGGGTATTTGTTCTGTTGTGTTTATGTTGTGTTAAGGTGCAGATGTTCTCTCGAAATGTGTTTGTCATTCTTGTTTGGTTTTGGTTCAAAGTGTGGCGCATTATTAGTAAGAGTGTTAAAGTTGTTTTATATGGTCACCGTCAGTGTAACCTGTGTGGCTGTTGACCAAGTATGGCTTGCTGTCACTTACGAGTGCAAGCAGAAGATGCATATAACAAGAGACTGGGTTAGGGTTAGGGTTAGGGTTGAAAAAAAAATTTTACCTTGAAAAAAAAATTTTACCTTGAAAATTTTTTTGTACCTTGAAAATCATTTTTTACTTTGAAAAAAAATTTTTACCTTGAAAATTTTTTTTTACCTTGAAAATTTTTTTTTACCTTGAAAATCATGTTTTAACTTAAAACATTTTTTTTTAATTGTTTAATTTTTTTAATTTTTTTTAAAGTTTTTTTAAGTTTTTCTAAGTTTTTTTAAGTTTTTTAAAATTTTTGTAAAAATTTTAACTTTTTTTAAATTTTTTAAACATTTTTTAAATTTTTTTAAATTTTTTACATTTTTTAAATTTTTTAAATTTTTTAAATTTTTTAAATTTTTTAAATTTTTTAAATTTTTTAAATTTTTTAAATTTTTAAATTTTTTTTAATTTTTTAAAAAAAATTTATATTTAAAACTTTTTTTTAACTTTTTTTTTAACTTTTTTTAAACTTTTTTTTAACTTTTTTTTTAACTTTTTTTAAACTTTTTTAAAACTTTTTTTTAACTTTTTTTTACTTTTTTTTAACTTTTTTTTAACTTTTTTTTAACTTTTTTTTTTAACTTTTTTTTAATTTACAAAAAAAAAAATTTACCCTAACCCTAAACTTAACCCTAACCCTAACCCTAACCCTAACCCTAATCTTAACCCTAACCCTAACCCTAACCCTAATCTTAACCCTAACCCTAACCCTAACCCTAATCTTAACCCTAACCCTAAAAAAAATGTTAATTGTTAAAATTGTTTAAAAAATTAAAAACATTTAAAATTGTTTTAAATTGTTTTAAAAAAAATTACAAATTAAAAAAAGTTTAAAACATTTTAAAAATTTAAAAAAAAAAAAAAAAAAAAAAAAAATTTAAAACATTTAAAAACATTTTTTTAAATTAAAAAAATTTGAAAATCAATTTTTACCTTGAAAAAAATTTTTACCTTGAAAATTTTTTTGTACCTTGAAAATCATTTTTTACCTTGAAAAAAAAATTTTACCTTGAAAAAAATTTTACCTTGAAAAAAAAATTTTAACTTGAAAATTTTTTTGTACCTTGAAAATCATTTTTTACCTTGAAAAAAAAATTTTACCTTGAAAAAAAAATTTTACCTTGAAAATTTTTTTGTACCTTGAAAATAATTTTTTACCTTGAAAAAAAAATTTTACCTTGAAAAAAAAACTTTACCTTGAAAATTTTTTTGTACCTTGAAAATAATTTTTTACCTTGAAAAAAAAATGTTACCTTGAAAAAAAAATTTGACCTTGAAAATTTTTTTGTACCTTGAAAATCATTTTTTACCTTGAAAAAAAAACTTTACTTTGAAAATTTTTTTTTACCTTGAAAATTTTTTTTTACCTTGAAAATCATGTTTTAACTTAAAACATTTTTTTTAAATTTTTTAATTTTTTTTAAATTTTTTTTATTTATTTTTATTTTTTTTTATTTTTTTTTATTTTTTTTTAATTTTTTTTTAAAAAAATTTTTTTTATTTTTTTATTTTTTATTTTATTTTTTAATTTTTTTTAATTTTTTTTAATTTTTTTTAATTTTTAAAAAAAAAATTTTTTTTTATATTTTTTTTCAATTTTTTTTAATTTTTTTTAATTTTTTTTAATTTTTTTTAATTTTTTTTAATTTTTTTTAATTTTTTTTAATTTTTTTTAATTTTTATGTAATTTTTTGTAATTTTTTGTAAAAATTTTAACTTTTTTAAAATTTTTAATTATTTTTTTTAACTTAAAATTTTTTTTTTTTTTAATTTTTAAATATTTTTAAAAATGTTTAATTTTTTTAATTTTTTTAAATATTTTAAACTTTGTTAAACTTTTTTAAACTTTTTTTAAAAACTTTTTTAACTTTTTTTAAACTTTTTTTTAAACTTTTTTTTTAACTTTTTTTAACTTTTTTTTTTAAATTTTTACCCTAACCCTAACCCTTACCCTAACCCTAACCCTAAAAAAATGTTAATTGTTAAAATTGTTTAAAAAAATTAAAAACATTTAAAATTGTTTTAAATTGTTTTAAAAAAATTTACAAATTAAAAAAAAGTTTAAAACATTTTACAAATTAAAAAAAAGTTTAAAACATTTTACAAATTAACAAAAATAAAAAACATTTAAAAACATTTTTTAAAATTAAAATTAAAATTAATTTTTAACTTTTTTAACTTTTTTTAAAACTTTTTTAAAAACATTTTACCCTAACCCTAACCCTAACCCTAACCCTAATCTTAACCCTAACCCTAACCCTAACCCTAACCCTAACCCTAATCTTAACCCTAACCCTAACCCTAACCCTAACCCTAACCCTATTCTTAACCCTAACCCTAACCCTAACCCTAAAAAAATGTTAATTGTTAAAATTGTTTAAAAAAATTAAAAACATTTAAAATTGTTTTAAACATTTTTACAAATTAAAAAAAATCAGTACAATCATGGCACGCCCTTATTATTATTGTAAGGGTGACAAAATCGGAGAAGGCACTGAAATCCGTAAGTCATACTTGCCAACCCTCCCGAATTTTCCCGGAGACTCCCGAAATTCAGCGCCTCTCCCGAAAACCTCCCGGGACAAATATTCTCCCGAAAATCTCCCGATTTTCAGCCGGAGCTGGAAGCCACGCCCCCTCCAGCTCCATGCGGACCTGAGTGAGGACAGCCTTTTTTTTATGACGGGAGGACAACAGGGTGACAAGAACTAAATCATCCAGACTAGAGATAAATTGTATTATTATGTTTATCGTACCTAAAAATAAATATATTTATTAATTTAAAAAAAACAAAAAACTAAATACATTTTTACTATATTTTGCTAAAAACATCAAAATTAATTGTATTTTTATTTGTATTTTTTCGTGACTCCTTATTACATCCAGCCATAGAATTATACATTAAAATAAACATATTTGAAATAATTTATTTTAAATTATCATAATAATTCATTTAAAATGACCATATTTAATTATTAAAATAATTGCTTGTTTATCAACAACTTTAGCATTTTATTCATTACATTTTGAAACTCTCATAAGCCAAGTTATGTTATATTCCTTAATATTTATTTATGCAAGTTTGAAGTATCAATTATCTAAACACAGTTTGTTTGCATATTTTCAGGATGTATATATATATATATATATATGTATATGTATGAAATACTTGACTTGGTGAATTCTAGCTGTCAAAATACTCCTCCCCTCTTAACCACGCCCCCAACCACGCCCCGCCCCACCCCTGACCACGCCCCCACCCCCACCTTCCGAAATCGGAGGTCTCAAGGTTGGCAAGTATGCCGTAAGTCTCCCGCGAAAATCGGGGTGTTTGGCAAGTATGCAGCTGAGCCGTATCAGAGTGATCAAAGAGCCGCATGCGGCCCCGGAGCCGCGGGTAACCGACCCCTGATTTAGTGGATTCGCTGTGTGGTTTCACTTATGATGGCCTATTTCATGTTGGTCCCCTGCAGTGGAAACACAGCCCCAGCAATGGCAAACTGGTAAAGCCAAATCTTTTAGGAGCTATTCAAATGACGCCAAGGACACATCACCACGCGGTTATGCTCGTCCTTCTTTTCTCTGCGCTGACGCTCATCGTTTGCACCAATTGTGATCTCTCACTGTCTGAAAATAAGCAACTCTACTTTTGACCCAACTATTATTTCTCCTCAAATCCAGGCGGCGAGTCGAGCGTCTGAAGGGAAGGGATTTCATTTCCAAGACTCTGAAGATGTCAAACGTTCTTTTTTTTAAAGCTGCTACGGTTTCCGATTTCTCCTCCCGTTGTGTACGGGAGGGAGTTAGTAGAGACGTACGTCTGCGTCCCTGCAAGATGCTACTGAGCGTGTGCATGAATGGCCATGAACGGCGTGTGCCTGGGAGGTGAAGACAGAAATTAGCCAACAGATGGACTGAGCCCCATGAAACCTTCATCCTTTCATGTCACTCCATCTCATCATTTTGCCTACAACCTGTAATTCGGCAACCCGTAATAAAACGTTCCCGCTTTGCTCAAATCCCAATTACGCCGAGAATAGCTGAGATCGTCGTTTTACTCGTTCTGTCACTTTCTGCTTCCGACAACTGCATTTGCTCACTTGGTCTGTGATTCATTAGTGTGAATTAATCCTGTGCAAGGCTGCACAGAAAAATGATATTTCATTTTCTAATGAACTGAATTATTCAATTGATATGAAATAAAAGCATGTTCAACATGTAACCTGGCAACCATTGACAGAAATATATCTAGAATTCAAGTTGCACCAATGAATAACAGAAATAAGCTCTGATAACTGATAAACAACAAAATGATGGTCCTGGACCACCAGCCCCTCACAATCCTTAAAGACACAGTTTGTCAAATCCACCTTAGTTTGAGTCTTTACTTCCAGGTACGCACAAACTCCACTGAAATCTCATTCATGTCAATCAATTTGTGATGATCCCAAGCCCAGATCATGTTTCTCTTAGTTCTGTTTCAGCACCCCTGTTTTGGTGTTCCTTGTTGCCATGAGTACTGATTATGTTCACCTGCCTCTGGACGCTCACCTGCTCCCGGTCACTAATCAGAGAGCTATTTATTCCTGCCTCTCGCCACACTCTGGCTGGCAGTTTTGTTTGGCTCCAGTTTTGGCTAGCCTTCATGCTAAGCCATACTTGCCAACCCTCCCGGATTTTCCAAGAGACTCCCGAAATTCAGCGCCTCTCCTGAAAACCTCCCGGGACAAATTTCCTCCCGAAAATCTCCCGAAATTCAGGCGGAGCTGGAAGCCGCGCCCCCCTCCAGCTCCATGCGGACCTGAGTGACGTCAGGTGCGCAACACCACGTAAATCGTTGGCCAACCAAAAAGTAACCCCAGTACGCTATAGCCAACATTCACCAGGAGATGGCAACAGACAAACATAGATAACTCTATTACATTATTCCCCTTTTACAAATGTATAGAAGTTACTCAAAATAAATAAACAACCCAACCAAAAAATGCAGAAGCTCAATTAAAAATCTTTTTTTTTTTTTAGTACTGAACTCTTAACCCTCATTTGTAAAACAAATAACATGCTTATTATACAAACAGTATTTGTACACCTTTAACACAGATTTTTATACTGTCTTCAGAGATTCCGTTTTTTTGGTGGTACTCAAAACCTTTCTGGGTACCTGCGAAAGGGTGTTCAGCATGGTTAGAAAAATAGTGACAGAGAATAGAACAAGGATGGACAATTCAACCCTTAACTCAACAATGAGTAGATGAGTGTTATGTGTGTGTATATGTGTAAATAAATGAACACTGAAATTCAAGTATTTCTTTTATTTATATATATATATATATATATATATATATATATATATATATATATATATATATATATATATATATATATATATATATATATATATATCCATCCATTTTCTACCGCTTATTCCCTTTTGGGGTCGCGGGGGGCGCTGGAGCCTATCTCAGCTATATATTTATCTATATATATATATATATATATATATATATATATATATATATATATATATATACAAAATAAATAAATATATATACAGCTAGAATTCACTAGCTGTAAATATACTCCTCCCCTCTTAGCCCCGCCCCCAACCACGCCCCCGCCCCACCCCGACCATGCCCCCCCCCCACCTCCCGAAATCGGAGGTCTCAAGGTTGGCAAGTATGGATTAAATTGTACGAAAACTGGATTATTATCATTTATTTAAAGTCACGTATAACCACTTGACATAACCTTAAGTAAATCCAACATTTACGTTTTAGTGTCATTGTACATGCATGGTCTCTTTTAGCATTTAAAGTGCAACAATAAGTGATCCACTTTATAGTAAACCCCAAGAAAACGATCAGTTGGGTCCACACCAACGCTGATGGAAGGTTCTGATCATAAAGGACGCACGATAATGGAAATTTAAACTGACACCGACAACCAATAGTAGATATTTATGTTTATTTACACGAGATTTTGTGAGAAGAAATGAATTCAATAGCTCGCAATTTTGCTCAAAATGAATAGACTCTAACATAAAATCTATTGTAGTGACACGTATAATTATTCTTTACTTAATTAACTTTCATTTGAGTAAAAAAACACTTAGCACTTTAATTGTGACCCATGCAAACTCTTAGAAATCAGTGCGTATTTTTGGACTTTATTGATACTTTAACTTCATTGATGGACAACAAGCAACGCAAACATTCTGAATACGATTTCACAAAATGAAAAAAAGCAATCCGTCCAACACATCCTATAGAAAGTAAGCCAGTAAAGTGAAGTGAATTATATTTATAGTGGATCCAACATAATAGTGAGAGTCCAGTCCATAGTGGATTTAACATAATAGTGTGAGAGTCCAGTCCATAGTGGATCCAACATAATAGTGATAGTCCAGTCCATAGTGGATCTAACATAATAGTGAGAGTCCAGTCCATAGTGGATCTAACATAATAGTGAGAGTCCAGTCCATAGTGGATCTAACATAATAGTGAGAGTCCAGTCCATAGTGGATTTAACATAATAGTGTGAGAGTCCAGTCCATAGTGGATCCAACATAATAGTGATAGTCCAGTCCATAGTGGATCTAACATAATAGTGAGAGTCCAGTCCATAGTGGATCTAACATAATAGTGAGAGTCCAGTCCATAGTGGATCTAACATAATAGTGAGAGTCCAGTCCATAGTGGATCTAACATAATAGTGTGAGAGTCCAGTCCATAGTGGATCTAACATAATAGTGTGAGAGTCCAGTCCATAGTGGATCTAACATAATAGTGTGAGAGTCCAGTCCATAGTGGATCTAACATAATAGTGTGAGAGTCTAGTCCATAGTGGATCTAACATAATAGTGAGAGTCCAGTCCATAGTGGATCTAACATAATAGTGAGAGTCCAGTCCATAGTGGATCTAACATAATAGTGTGAGAGTCCAGTCCATAGTGGATCTAACATAATAGTGAGAGTCCAGTCCATAGTGGATCTAACATAATAGTGTGAGAGTCCAGTCCATAGTGGATCTAACATAATAGTGTGAGAGTCTAGTCCATAGTGGATCTAACATAATAGTGAGAGTCCAGTCCATAGTGGATCTAACATAATAGTGAGAGTCCAGTCCATAGTGGATCTAACATAATAGTGTGAGAGTCCAGTCCATAGTGGATCTAACATAATAGTGTGAGAGTCTAGTCCATAGTGGATCTAACATAATAGTGAGAGTCCAGTCCATAGTGGATCTAACATAATAGTGTGAGAGTCCAGTCCATAGTGGATCTAACATAATAGTGTGAGAGTCTAGTCCATAGTGGATCTAACATAATAGTGAGAGTCCAGTCCATAGTGGATCTAACATAATAGTGAGAGTCCAGTCCATAGTGGATCTAACATAATAGTGTGAGAGTCCAGTCCATAGTGGATCTAACATAATAGTGAGAGTCCAGTCCATAGTGGATCTAACATAATAGTGTGAGAGTCCAGTCCATAGTGGATCTAACATAATAGTGTGAGAGTCTAGTCCATAGTGGATCTAACATAATAGTGAGAGTCCAGTCCATAGTGGATCTAACATAATAGTGAGAGTCCAGTCCATAGTGGATCTAACATAATAGTGTGAGAGTCCAGTCCATAGTGGATCTAACATAATAGTGTGAGAGTCTAGTCCATAGTGGATCTAACATAATAGTGAGAGTCCAGTCCATAGTGGATCTAACATAATAGTGAGAGTCCAGTCCATAGTGGATCTAACATAATAGTGTGAGAGTCCAGTCCATAGTGGATCTAACATAATAGTGTGAGAGTCCAGTCCATAGTGGATCTAACATAATAGTGTGAGAGTCCAGTCCATAGTGGATCCAACATAATAGTAAGAGTCCAGTCCATAGTGGATCTAACATAATAGTGAGAGTCCAGTCCATAGTGGATCTAACATAATAGTGAGAGTCCAGTCCATAGTGGATCTAACATAATAGTGTGAGAGTCCAGTCCATAGTGGATCTAACATAATAGTGAGAGTCCAGTCCATAGTCGATCTAACATAATAGTGAGAGTCCAGTCCATAGTGGATCTAACATAATAGTGAGAGTCCAGTCCATAGTGGATCTAACATAATAGTGAGAGTCCAGTCCATAGTGGATCTAACATAATAGTGTGAGAGTCCAGTCCATAGTGGATCTAACATAACAGTGTGAGAGTCCAGTCCATAGTGGATCCAACATAATAGTAAGAGTCCAGTCCATAGTGGATCTAACATAATAGTGAGAGTCCAGTCCATAGTGGATCTAACATAATAGTGTGAGAGTCCAGTCCATAGTGGATCCAACATAATAGTAAGAGTCCAGTCCATAGTGGATCTAACATAATAGTGTGAGAGTCCAGTCCATAGTGGATCTAACATAATAGTAAGAGTCCAGTCCATAGTGGATCTAACATAATAGTGTGAGAGTCCAGTCCATAGTGGATCTAGTGTGAGAGTCCAGTCCATAGTGGATCTAACATAATAGTGTGAGAGTCCAGTCCATAGTGGATCTAACATAATAGTGAGAGGCCAGTCCATAGTGGATCTAACATAATAGTGTGAGAGTCCAGTCCATAGTGGATCCAACATAATAGTAAGAGTCCAGTCCATAGTGGATCTAACATAATAGTGAGAGTCCAGTCCATAGTGGATCTAACATAATAGTGTGAGAGTCCAGTCCATAGTGGATCCAACATAATAGTAAGAGTCCAGTCCATAGTGGATCCAACATAATAGTAAGAGTCCAGTCCATCGTGGATCTAACATAATAGTGTGAGAGTCCAGTCCATAGTGGATCTAACATAATAGTGTGAGAATCCAGTCCATAGTGGATCTAACATAATAGTGTGAGAGTCCAGTCCATAGTGGATCTAACATAATAGTGTGAGAGTCCAGTCCATAGTGGATCTAACATAATAGTGTGAGAGTCCAGTCCATAGTGGATCTAACATAATAGTGTGAGAGTCCAGTCCATAGTGGATCTAACATAATAGTGTGAGAGTCCAGTCCATAGTGGATCTAACATAATAGTGAGAGGCCAGTCCATAGTGGATCTAACATAATAGTGTGAGAGTCCAGTCCATAGTGGATCCAACATAATAGTAATAGTCCAGGCCATAGTGGATCTAACATAATAGTGTGAGAGTCCAGTCCATAGTGGATCTAACATAATAGTGTGAGAGTCCAGTCCATAGTGGATCTAACATAATAGTGTGAGAGTCCAGTCCATAGTGGATCTAACATAATAGTGTGAGAGTCCAGTCCATAGTGGATCTAACATAATAGTGTGAGAGTCCAGTCCATAGTGGATCTAACATAATAGTGAGAGGCCAGTCCATAGTGGATCTAACATAATAGTGAGAGGCCAGTCCATAGTGGATCTAACATAATAGTGTGAGAGTCCAGTCCATAGTGGATCTAACATAATAGTGAGAGGCCAGTCCATAGTGGATCTAACATAATAGTGAGAGGCCAGTCCATAGTGGATCTAACATAATAGTGTGAGAGTCCAGTCCATAGTGGATCCGACATAATAGTAATAGTCCAGGCCATAGTGGATCCAACATAATAGTAAGAGTCCAGTCCATAGTGGATCTAACATAATAGTGTGAGAGTCCAGTCCATAGTGGATCTAACATAATAGTGTGAGAGTCCAGTCCATAGTGGATCTAACATAATAGTGTGAGAGTCCAGTCCATAGTGGATCTAACATAATAGTGTGAGAGTCCAGTCCATAGTGGATCTAACATAATAGTGTGAGAGTCCAGTCCATAGTGGATCTAACATAATATTGTGAGAGTCCAGTCCATAGTGGATCCAACATAATAGTAAGAGTCCAGTCCACAGTGGGGCCAGCAGGACACCATCCCGAGCGGAGACGGATCAGCAGCGCAGAGATGTTCCTAACCGATGCACAGGCGAGCGGTCCACCCCGGGTCCCGTCTCTGGACAGCCAGCACTTCATCCATGGCCAAAGACTATGATAAGCCTTTGTGTTTATCGACTAATTTTATCTGTGTGTTTTTCATTATCGGAATCATCGATGTGATAACGGTTAATGGGTAATAGTGTCATAATTGGACATTGATAAGATTGTGCTGATTCCTGTGTGTGCCTGTGAGGTGAGTCTCCTCAAATGAACACAACGGAATTTGTGCATGTACAAACTCTGGAGGACTTGTGATGGATCTTCCCTCAGGCCCTTCCCGGGACCAAGCCCTGCATGGTCTCTGATGAGCCAATTAAGACTTTTGTCCTTTTTAAAGGGAGTAAAATAACAGCAACGACGAGTGTCAGCTTTGCATTATGTGATCTGCAGCTTGCAGATCTCCGGAGAGTTGCGGTCTTTAACACTTGGACCCCTATAGGGAAAAAAAAACAACAACATTCTGCATTCCCGTGTTGTCCTCCTGGATGAATTGCTCATGAAGTATTCATCAGCGCGAGATGTAGTGCATTTCAAACAAAATGGCAAGGCTTGACCTTTCCAACGACGCTGGTTGTTGTCTGCAGTATGTAACAAGGTTTTGGGGAGGCCATTAATTTACATCATGATTTACATCAAATCTAATCACAGTCACCGTCTGCGGCGTCAAATTGTTATTCTGGCTGATTGCTCAACTCCTGATTGCTTTGCAACACGCAGCACATCACAATTATCACCAGAATGTACACTTTCTACTGAATTATTGGAGGAGTAATGGAGTGATGAAAATGTGAGATGTTGCGGGGCTGACATTAGCTCGCACTTTGGCGGAGAAAATGAACTCAAACGGTGATTTTCTATGTCACCGCAGCCAATCAAGAAGAAGAATGAAGGTCACCTGTGGGCAGGTGGTTATTCTTCACCATTCAGAGGCGTCACCCGTCCGACAAGGTTTCAAGATTAGCGGACTGGGCCGACACAAATACGGAACATATCCGCCGCAGCCTGCAACAGGCCAATCAGAAACAGCCATTTATAAATCTTACTATCTCAGCTTCAAACCGAGTTTTAAACCAGAACCTTACGCCTTTCCAGGCAGACATTATTGCTGTGCTGTGCAAAGTTTCATATGAAGTGCTTCGTTCTGCAGAATGGGGGCCCCACGGATTGACCCAGCAGGCACAAAACATTGAAACAATGTTGAAAACTTGTTGAAGTAGGTCCTGACTTTGAGCAACTCAAACATAACGTTAAAGCAACATGGTTGTTGACGTTTAATCCATGTCGGGTTGTGACATTGATTTGATCATTGAAATTTGGTTCACAACCAATATTATACAACAATCTAAGTCTAAGACTAGATGTGACCAATCTAAGTCTAAGACTAGCTGTGAGCAATCTAAGTCTAAGACTAGCTGTGAGCAATCTAAGTCTAAGACTAGATGTGACCAATCTAAGTCTAAGACTAGATGTGATCAATCTAAATCTAAGACTAGTTGTGACCAATCTAAGTCTAAGACTAGATGTGACCAATCTAAGTCTAAGACTAGATGTGACCAATGTAAGTCTAAGACTAGATGTGATCAATCTAAGTCTAAGACTAGATGTGACCAATCTAAGTCTAAGACGAGATGTGACCAATCTAAGTCTAAGACTAGATGTGACCAATCTAAGTCTAAGACTAGATGTGACCAATCTAAGTCTAAGACTAGATGTGACCAATCTAAGTCTAAAACTAGATGTGAGCAATCTAAGTCTAAGACGAGATGTGAGCAATCTAAGTCTAAGACGAGATGTGACCAATCTAAGTCTAAGACTAGATGTGACCAATCTAAGTCTAAGACGAGATATGAGCAATCTAAGTCTAAGACTAGATGTGAGCAATCTAAGTCTAAGACTAGATGTGACCAATCTAAGTCTAAGACGAAATATGAGCAATCTAAGTCTAAGACTAGATGTGACCAATCTAAGTCTAAGACGAGATATGAGCAATCTAAGTCTAAGACGAGATATGAGCAATCTAAGTCTAAGACTAGATGTGAGCAATCTAAGTCTAAGACTAGATGTGACCAATCTAAGTCTAAGACGAGATATGAGCAATCTAAGTCTAAGACTAGATGTGACCAATCTAAGTCTAAGACTACATGTGATCAATCTAAGTCTAAGACTAGATGTGAGCAATCTAAGTCCAAAACTAGATGTGACCAATCTAAGTCCAAGACTAGATGTGACCAATCTAAGTCTAAAACTAGATGTGAGCAATCTAAGTCTAAGACTAGATGTGACCAATCTAAGTCTAAGACGAGATGTGACCAATCTAAGTCTAAGACTAGATGTGACCAATCTAAGTCTAAGACTAGATGTGACCAATCTAAGTCCAAGACTAGATATGACCAATCTAAGTCCAAGACTAGATGTGACCAATCTAAGTGTAAGACTAGATGTAACAATCTAAGTCTACGATCATGAACTGATGAAGTCTACTCAGATGAGAGGTGAAATGTCTTCTAAGACCAACCAAACAGATTTGTTTTTGTAGTACTTTGAGTTCAAGATTAAAACATGTTTTTAGTAGTCCGTTTGACATTAAAGTGCATCCGGCAGTGGAGGCTCCTCTATGGGGTCTTGGGGCACTAGGAGGTTAGCCCCTTTACTACTGTTACCCCAGGTGGTCCTTGGCAAAGGCCTAGTACCTGACTGCCCCCTAGCCAGGGATACGGTGAAGACCTCAACGGCGGAGCAGGCGGGAGACGGTAGATTTAAGAACTACCACAACGGCGGAAGAAGGCTGCAGCAGAAAAGGGTCCCCAGTCGTCTTGGACTCCATGCCACTGGACCCTGACCCGATTTCTGTCAAGGATCGTGTGGTGACAGTCTGTGCACCTGTCTCCCCACGTAAAACAAAGTCACGCACAGGCGTCCTCCATAAAGGGATAAACCCCTACCAGGAGGATCGTCATACTCGTTCGAGTGACCGCCGATGATGAAACAGTCCAGTTGAAGGCTTTGAGATGAGAAGGACCTGATGAATGAGAACCTTCATAGACATAATTGGATGTTGGAGAATCAAACTGGGTTCCGTCCTTAAAGCAGAGGAGCTTTAAGGACCGTGAGATCGGTCTTTAGCTCACCTGGAAAACAAACCTTGCTGTCTTGCTGCAGTTTAAATTCAGAATTCTTCCATTTGAAAAACACTTTCTAGCCGACATTTGCAAGAAAATGTGGCATGAAAATAAGTGAAAGAGACGCCAGCAAGACATGTTTATCTCCTCAAACATTGAGTGGTGTATGAACACAATCCACTGAAGCAGGACTGACACTCTTCAGTGATTGTCTACTTTTTGTTGGACACGGTTGCAAATGTGGTCATGTTAGGTTAATCGTCGGATTTGATATTTACATTTGACTTCATCATCTTATTAATGCCTGAGGCAACAAAACACTTTTAACACTCCCCCTGAATAATAATCCCTCTCACTCTACCTCCATCTCCAGGAATTAAATTAGCAATGCAGCACGCAACATTCTTTGGACGAGACCCTAATTAATTTTTGGTCACACTAATTAATTATCAAGTGAAAAAAGTGAAGAGCAAGTGGGAGATAAAGAAGTTAGCGCTGGTCGGGCAGAGTTGATCCACATGCTAAACAGTTGGACGCATGTGAGGTGCATGCTGGGAGATTAGGGCCAAATCCCACATGACAAACTTGAACTGTTAGGCTTCTTGAAGTGGAAGTTGGTTGGTCTTTCACAGGACTCTGGTCATTCATTCATTCATTCCAAATGACACAAAGGAACAGGCGGTCCCCAACCCAAATACCTGTCTTAGTCAAGTGTGAACAACAACACCAACAGGACATTAACATGTGGAACACCTGGTGGAACCTTATCTACTGAGCCCATCCATCCATCCATCTTCTTCCGCTTATCCAAGGTCGGGTCGCGGGGGCAGCAGCTTAAGCAGGGACGCCCAGACTTCCCTCTCCCCAGCCACTTCGTCCAGCTCTTCCCGGGGGATCCCGAGGCGTTCCCAGGCCAGCCGGGAGACATAGTCTTCCCAACGTGTCCTGGGTCTCCTACCGGTCGGACGTGCCCTAAACACCTCCCGAGGGAGGCGTTCGGGTGGCATCCTGACCAGATGCCCGAACCACCTCATCTGGCTCCTCTCGATGTGGAGGAGCAGCGGCTTTACTTTGAGCTCCCCGCGGATGACAGAGCTTCTCACCCTATCTCTAAGGGAGAGCCCTGCCACCCGGCGGAGGAAACTCATTTGGGCCGCTTGTACTCGTGATCTTGTCCTTTCGGTCATAACCCAAAGCTCATGACCATAGGTGAGGATGGGAACGTAGATCGACCGGTAAATTGAGAGCTTTGCCTTCCGGCTCAGCTCCTTCTTCACCACAACGGATCAATACAGCGTCCGCATTACTGAAGACGCCGCACCGATCCGCCTGTCGATCTCACGATCCACTCTTCCCTCACTCGTGAACAAGACTCCGAGGTACTTGAACTCCTCCACTTGGGGCAGGGTCTCCTCCCCAACCCGGAGATGGCACTCCAGCCTTTTCCGGGCGAGAACCATGGACTCGGACTTGGAGGTGCTGATTCTCATCCCAGTCGCTTCACACTCGGCTGCGAACTGATCCAGCGAGAGCTGAAGATCCTGGCCAGATGAAGCCATCAGGACCACATCATCTGCAAAAAGCAGAGACCTAATCCCGCAGCCACCAAACCGGATCCCCTCAACGCCTTGACTGCGCCTAGAAATTCTGTCCATAAAAGTTATGAACAGAATGGGTGACAAAGGGCAGCCTTGGCGGAGTCCAACCCTCACTGGAAACGTGTCCGACTTACTGCCGGCAATGCGGACCAAGCTCTGACACTGATCGTACAGGGATTAATTCCAGGTTCAACAAATTTCTCAATTCAAACTGATTTAGGCGATAAAAAAGATAACCACTAGGCCACCTACTCAGTGGCTTAGTGGTTAGAGTGTCCGCCCTGAGATCGGTAGGTTGTGAGTTCAAACCCCGGCTGAGTCATACCAAAGACTATAAAAGTAGAACCCATCAAGGGTTGGAATTGGGGGTTAAATCACCAAAAATGATTCCCGGGTGCGGCACTGCTGCTGCTCACTGCTCCCCTCACCTCCCAGGGGGCAAAAAAGGTGATGGGTCAAATGCAGAGGACAAATTTCACCACACCTAGTGTGTGTATGACAATTATTGATACTTTAACTTAATTGGTTTATACATTATAATAAGACCGTTTCAGGTTACAGGCTGCTGGCGTATGACGTAAACATGCAGCAAATAAGGACATCTTTTTTTTTTTTGATTCTGAATAGATTTAGAATCTTTATAAGAATTGCGATTCAGATTTGAATCGATTTTTTTCCAGCACCCTTAAAGGGTTACCTGTGACTCTTTCCCCACCACAATATACTATCTGCAGCAACTAAGTTCTACTCAGGATTTTCCTGAACAAATTTGATTTGTTAGATTTCTGTCACAGTGTGTTGGTGACGAACCCCAAGATGCAGAGAAGGCAGGCTTTGTCCAGGAAAACATGATTTAATGTTCATAAAATAAAGGCAAAAACACAAACCAGGAACTAGGAATAGCCAAAACTGAAAACAGGAACCAGCAAACAGAAAAACTGGAAACAGCCAATGGCTAACAAGAAAACACAAAACAAAAGAGCTAGGAGAAAGCAAACTACAAATAGCTAACAGGAACAGCTTACCGCTACGACGGCAGGTACAAGGACAAGTAGTAGCACGACAGGTAGTAGCTGTAACGATATCAACACGACACGACAGGTAGAAATGACATTGACAATCAACAGGTAGAAGCGACAATAACCCAGCACTGACTGGAGGGGAAGGCAGGTTCAAATAGCAGATGGCTGATTGACATCAGGTGTGGCCAGGTGCCAATCAGCCACAGCTGAGGGGACAAAGCACTCAGGGAGATATTCGGGAAATAACCAAAATAAGAGCGCTGACAGGAAACAAAGACAAACGCAGAGGAAAAACTAAAACATGGCCAAACTGTCAGGGACAAGCCTGACAATTTCACTGTAGTCGACCTATAGACCTAGAGATTGAATAGTTTAGTGTGGCCCTAAGAGCCCCGAGAAGACGATCAAACTAGACTATAAAATCCTAGGTCCCATCAATGTAATCAGTGAACTATGATGGAGGTGAAACAAAAAGCAAGGTCTTCCAATTTATGGAACCCAGTAGTACTGACTGAGAGGCAGAAGTCTTAACCAAACATTGACTGCAACATTGATTCAACGTCGTCAAAAAGCGTGTTGTTCCGACGTTATGTTTGAGTTGTGGAATATTGGCTGGGAAATGACAAAAATGCTACGCTCAAATTAACGTCAGAACCCAACATTGATTCAAGGTCGTCAAAAAGCACGTTGTCCCAACGTTGTATTTGTGTTGTAGATTATTAGTTGGGAAATGACCAAATTTCAATATCATATCAATGTCAGTAAGTCGGACACGTTTCCAGTGAGGGTTGGACTCCGCCAAGGCTGCCCTTCTGTTCATAACTTTTATGGACAGAATTTCTAGACACAGTCAAGGCGTTGAGGGATCTGGTTTGGTGGCTGCAGGATTAGGTCTCTGCTTTTTAAACATGATGTGGTCCTGATGGCTTCATCTGGCCAGGATCTTCAGCTCTCACTGGATCGGTTCGCAGCCGAGTGTGAAGCGACTGGGATGAGCATCCGCACCTCCAAGTCCGAGTCCATGGTTCTCGCCTGGAAAAGGGTGGAGTGCCATCTCCGGGTTGGGGAGGAGATCTTGCCCCAAGTGGAGGAGTTCAAGTACCTGGGAGTCTTGTTCACGAGTGAGGGAAGAGTGGATGGTGAGATCGACAGGCGGATCGGTGCGGCGTCTTCAGTAATGCGGACGCTGTATCGATCCGTTGTGGTGAAGAAGGAGCTGAGCCGGAAGGCAAAGCTCTCAATTTACCGGTCCATCTACGTTCCCATCCTCACCTATGGTCATGAGCTTTGGGTTATGACCAAAAGGACTAGATCACGGGTACAAGTGGCCCAAATGAGTTTCCTCCGCCGGGTGGCGGGTCTCTCCCTTAGAGATAGGGTGAGAAGCTCTGTCATCCGGGAGGAACTCAAAGTAAAGCCGCTGCTCCTCCACATGGAGAGGAACCAGATGAGGTGGTTCGGGCATCTGGTCAGGATCTTCAGCTCTCACTGGATAGGTTCGCAGCCGAGTGTGAAGCGACTGGGATGAGAATCCGCACCTCCAAGTCCGAGTCCATGGTTCTCGCCTGGAAAAGGGTGGAGTGCCATTTCCGGGTTGGGGAGGAGATCTTGCCCCAAGTGGAGGAGTTCAAGTACCCGGGAGTCTTGTTCACGAGTGAGGGAAGGGTGGATGGTGAGATCGACAGGCGGATCGGTGCGGCGTCTTCAGTAATGCGGACGCTGTATCGATTCGTTGTGGTGAAGAAGGAGCTGAGCCGGAAGCTCTCAATTTACCGGTCGATCTACGTTCCCATCCTCACCTATGGTCATGAGCTTTGGGTTATGACCGAAAGGACAAGATCACGGGTACAAGCGGCCCAAATGAGTTTCCTCCGTCGGGTGGCGGGTCTCTCCCTTAGAGATAGGGTGAGAAGCTCTGTCATACGGGAGGAGCTCAAAGTACTCATCGAGAGGAGACAGATGAGGTGGTTCGGGCATCTGGTTTTACTACTTACGTATAAAATACTACACGGTCTAGCTCCGTCCTATCTTGTCGATTGCATTGTACCATATGTCCCGGCAAGAAATCTGCGTTCAAAGAACTCCGGCTTATTAGTGATTCCCAGAGCCCAAAAAAAGTCTGCGGGCTATAGAGCGTTTTCTATTGGGGCTCCAGTACTATGGAATGCCCTCCCGGTAACAATTAGAGATGCTACCTCAGTAGAAGCATTTAAGTCCCATCTTAAAACTCATTTGTATACTCTAGCCTTTAAATAGACCCATTTTTAGACCAGTTGATCTGCCGTTTCTTTTCTTTTCTCCTCTGCTCCCCTCTTCCTTGTGGAGGGGGCGGGGGGCACAGGTCCGGTGGCCATGGATGAAGTGCTGACTGTCCAGAGTCAGGACCCGGGGTGGACCGCTCGCCTGTGCATCGGCTGGGAACATCTCTGCGCTGCTGACCCGTCTCCGCTCGGGATGGTGTCCTGCTGGCCCCACTACGGACTGGACTCTTACTATTATGTTGGATCCACTATGGACTGGACTCTCACAATATTATGTCAGACCCACTCGACATCCATTGCTTTCGGTCTCCCCTAGAGGGGGGGGGTTACCCACATATGCGGTCCTCTCCAAGGTTTCTCATAGTCATTCACATCGACGTCCCACTGGGGTGAGTTTTTCCTTGCCCTTATGTGAGCTTTGTACCGAGGATGTCGTTGTGGCTTGTGCAGCCCTTTGAGACACTTGTGATTTAGGGCTATATAAATAAACATTGATTGATTGATTGATTGAAGGTTGTCAAAAAGCACGTTGTTTCAACGTTGTATTTGTGTTGTAGAATATTAGTTGGGAAATGACCAAATTTCAATATCATATCAATGTCAGTAAGTCAGACACGTTTCCAGTGAGGGTTGGACTCCGCCAAGGCTGCCCTTTGTCACCCATTCTGTTCTGAACTTTTATGGACAGAATTTCTAGGCGCAGTCAAGGCGTTGAGGGGATCTGGTTTGGTGGCTGCAGGATTAGGTCTCTGCTTTTTGCAGATGATGTGGTCCTGATGGCTTCATCTGGCCAGGATCTTCAGCTCTCACTGGATCGGTTCGCAGTCGAGTGTGAAGCGACTGGGATGAGAATCCGCACCTCCAAGTCCGAGTCCATGGTTCTCACCCGGAAAAGGGTGGAGTGCCATCTCCGGGTTGGGGAGGAGATCTTGCCCCAAGTGGAGGAGTTCAAGTACCTGGGAGTCTTGTTCACGAGTGAGGGAAGAGTGGATGGTGAGATCGACAGGTGGATCGGTGCGGCGTCTTCAGTAATGCGGACGCTGTATCGATCCGTTGTGGTGAAGAAGGAGCTGAGCCGGAAGGCAAAGCTCTCAATTTACCGGTCCATCTACGTTCCCATCCTCACCTATGGTCATGAGCTTAGGGTTATGACCGAAAGGACAAGATCACGGGTACAAGTGGCCCAAATGAGTTTCCTCCGCCGGGTGGCGGGTCTCTCCCTTAGAGATAGGGTGAGAAGCTCTGTCATCCGGGAGGAACTCAAAGTAAAGCCGCTGCTCCTCCACATGGAGAGGAACCAGATGAGGTGGTTCGGGCATCTGGCCAGGATATTCAGCTCTCACTGGATCGGTTCGCAGCCGAGTGTGAAGCGACTGGGATGAGAATCAGCACCTCCAAGTCCGAGTCCATGGTTCTCACCCGGAAAAGGGTGGAGTGCCATCTCCGGGTTGGGGAGGAGATCTTGCCCCAAGTGGAGGAGTTCAAGTACCTCGGAGTCTTGTTCACGAGTGAGGGAAGAGTGGATGGTGAGATCGACAGGCGGATCGGTGCGGCGTCTTCAGTAATGCGGACGCTGTATCGATTCGTTGTGGTGAAGAAGGAGCTGAGCCGGAAGCTCTCAATTTACCGGTCGATCTACGTTCCCATCCTCACCTATGGTCATGAGCTTTGGGTTATGACCGAAAGGACAAGATCACGGGTACAAGTGGCCCAAATGAGTTTGCTCCGTCGGTTGGCAGGTCTCTCCCTTAGAGATAGGGTGAGAAGCTCTGTCATACGGGAGGAGCTCAAAGTACTCATCGAGAGGAGACAGATGAGGTGGTTCGGGCATCTGGTTTTACTACTTACGTATAAAATACTACACGGTCTAGCTCCGTCCTATCTTGTCGATTGCATTGTACCATATGTCCCGGCAAGAAATCTGCGTTCAAAGAACTCCGGCTTATTAGTGATTCCCAGAGCCCAAAAAAAGTCTGCGGGCTATAGAGCGTTTTCTATTGGGGATCCAGTACTATGGAATGCCCTCCCGGTAACAATTAGAGATGCTACCTCAGTAGAACCATTTAAGTCCCATCTTAAAACTCATTTGTATACTCCAGCCTTTAAATAGACCCATTTTTAGACCAGTTGATCTGCCGTTTCTTTTCTTTTCTCCTCTGCTCCCCTCTTCCTTGTGGAGGGGCGGGGGGCACAGGTCCGGTGGCCATGGATGAAGTGCTGACTGTCCAGAGTCAGGACCCGGGGTGGACCGCTCGCCTGTGCATCGGCTGGGAACATCTCTGCGCTGCTGACCCGTCTCCGCTCGGGATGGTGTCCTGCTGGCCCCACTATGGACTGGACTCTTACTATTATGTTGGATCCACTATGGACTGGACTCTTACAATATTATGTCAGACCCACTCGACATCCATTGCATTCGGTCTCCCCTAGAGGGGGGGGTTACCCACATATGCGGTCCTCTCCAAGGTTTCTCATAGTCATTCACATCGACGTCCCACTGGGGTGAGTTTTTCCTTGCCCTTATGTGGGCTTTGTACCGAGGATGTCGTTGTGGCTTGTGCAGCCCTTTGAGACACTTGTGATTTAGGGCTATATAAATAAACATTGATTGATTGATTGATTGATTGATTGAAGGTTGTCAAAAAGCACGTTGTTTCAACAATGTATTTGTGTTGTAGATTATTAGTTGGGAAATGACCAAATTTCTATATCATATCAATGTCAGTAAGTCGGACACGTTTCCAGTGAGGGTTGGACTCCGCCAAGGCTGCCTTTTGTTACCGATTCTGTTCATAACTTTTATGGACAGAATTCTAGGCGCAGTCAAGGCGTTGAGGGGATCTGGTTTGGTGGCTGCAGGATTAGGTCTCTGCTTTTTGCAGATGATGTGGTCCTGATGGCTTCATCTGGCCAGGATCTTCAGCTCTCACTGGATCGGTTCGCAGCCGAGTGTGAAGCGACTGGGATGAGAATCCGCACCTCCAAGTCCGAGTCCATGGTTCTCGCCTGGAAAAGGGTGGAGTGCCATTTCCGGGTTGGGGAGGAGATCTTGCCCCAAGTGGAGGAGTTCAAGTGCCTCGGAGTCTTGTTCACGAGTGAGGGAAGAGTGGATCGTGAGATCGACAGGCGGATCGGTGCGGCGTCTTCAGTAATGCGGACGCTGTATCGATCCGTTGTGGTGAAGAAGGAGCTGAGCCGGAAAGCAAAGCTCTCAATTTACCGGTCCATCTACGTTCCCATCCTCACCTATGGTCATGAGCTTTGGGTTATGACCGAAAGGACTAGATCACGGGTACAAGTGGCCCAAATGAGTTTCCTCCGCCGGGTGGCGGGGCTCTCCCTTAGAGATAGGGTGAGAAGCTCTGTCATCCGGGAGGAACTCAAAGTAAAGCCGCTGCTCCTCCACATGGAGAGGAACCAGATGAGGTGGTTCGAGCATCTGGTCAGGATGCCACCCGAACGCCTCCCTAGGGAGGTGTTTAGGGCAAGAGGCCACGGGGAAAACCCAGGACACGTTGGGGAGACTATGTCTCCCGGCTGGCCTGGGAACTTCTCAGGATCCCCAGGGAGGAGCTGGACGAAGTGGCTGGGGAGAGGGAAGTCTGGGCTTCCCTGCTTAGGCTGCTGCCCCCGTGACCCGACCTCGGATAAGAGGAAGAAGATGGATGGATGGATGGACTGTTCCAGCCTTCATCAAATTGCTGAACATGACAAATGACAAATGACCCTAAGTGGTGAAGAAGGAGCTGAGCCGGAAGGCAAAGCTCTCAATTTACCGGTCGATCTACGTTCCCATCCTCACCTATGGTCATGAGCTTTGAGTTATGACCGAAAGGACAAGATCACGGGTATAAGCGGCCCAAATGAGTTTCCTCCGTCGGGTGGCAAGGCTCTGACTTAGAGATAGGGTGAGAAGCTCTGTCATCCGGGAGGAGCTCAAAGTACTCATCGAGAGGAGCCAGATGAGGTGGTTCGGGCATCTGGTCAGGATGCCACCCGAATGCCTCCCTAGGGAGGTGTTTAGGGCACGTCCGATCGGTAGGAGGCCACGGGAAAGACCCAGGACACGTTGGGAAGACTATGTCTCCCGGCTGGCCTGGCAACGCCTCGGGATCCCCCGGGAGGAGCTGGACGAAGAGAGGGAAGTCTGGGCTTCCCTGCTTAGGCTGCTGCCCCCGCGACCAGACCTCGGATAAGCAGAAGAAGATGGATGTATGGATGGATGTTTTCTAAGTGTAAAAGAAATACAGCTCATTTGTTGTAAATCCTAAAAACACTCCCAAATTATTCCAAGGTTTGAGGGCCTTTAAGCGGAATTTCGGTTGACTAGATTGTTGCATAGCAGTGTTGTTGGTATTTTCCAGTCAAATATAAACATTGCTGGTCGCAGAATGCCACAAAACGCTAAACGGATTCCTGACAGTGATGGTAATGGAGGCCTGGAGCCTTTGAAGCAACAATCAAGCTAACCACTCACAAACCTGAGGTGTCGATTTTGCTGAAACCAAATCATTTCCTGGAGGTAAAAGGCATTTAAAAGGTGAAACCTTGTTGGCCTTTAAAGCAACAAAAAGGTCGCTGGCAGCTTTTTTTTTTTTTTTTATGGCTTCATACCAAGAAAACTGATTGGCTCTCTAAACGTCAAAGAGTGTCTGCAGAACATCACGTCCAATCACAGCAACAGACAGGCAACAGGTGACTTTGCATTTTAATTATGAGAAGGTCAAGCCAGGGTTTGTTCTCCAGCATGTGATTAAACATGCACCGGACTCATAATTTATGGAGCACCGAGGTCGCTTTGACCCCATCTCAATTTTTACAATCTCCCGCCAGCCAGTCTTGCTGCGATGTAAATGGAGCCAGTAATTTATGACAGAAGGTTATTCATGAGAACTAAACAATCAATGATACATGTTTAGGCCATTTCATTAACTGTCTCTTCCTCCTATATCACGCTTTTTTTTGTCGCATTCTTACGACTCTTTAAGTGTTCAGACAAAAGAAAACAAAGAGAAACTTCATCCCTGCAGACTTGATGGTGTCTCGGACTTTGGCAGTCTGTCAGTTTTCTAGGAACGTCCAGCAGGTGAAAATGGACATGAATGACGCTGTCAACACTTGATGGGCGTCGACTAAAGATCCTTCAGCTCCTCCCACAGGCGTGCTAGAATGTGAAACTGTGTTGTGTACAAATAGCCGTCATGGCAACATCACCTTATATAGACTTGGGATGTCAAGGATTCTTCCAACCGCAACTTTTCTACGAGACAAAAACCATTGTCAAACGAGGCTTTGGAGTAGGAAGAAGCAAAGCTTATTTAATCCTACCCCTTTCCCACTTGAAAGCGTTTACAAATATATAGAATCATTTACTGACCTTTTTATATAATAAAATAACATCTATGAATAAGTATACAGCAGTTTTGTAATATGTAATTAATTAATTAATTCAGTCATTATTAACATACTGAGATGAAGAATATCTTATTTTCCATAAGGTTGAAAGTATTTCTCATAATTCTTCTTCTTTGTACTCTGTAAGCACTATTATTTTGAACAACCTCTTAAACTGGATCATATCAGTACAATTTTTAACTTCTTTACTTCATCCATTCCATCATTTAATTCCACATACTGATATGCTAAAAGTTCTAAGTGTCGTACGTGCATATAAATGTTTGTATTAGATCTTTTAAGCAGGTGTTTTTTGTTTACATTGTTATTGCCTTCTGGTTAGCTAATGTTTGCCCTGCAGGTAATCGTCACTTTTCCACCCCTTTATATATTAGGTATAGTTGTAAGTAAAAAAAAAAAGGTCAAAGACAAAGCTATTCGGGTTCTTGTGAGTATATACACTTCACTGCCGATGTGGGGGGGGCGCCACCTAAAATCTTGCCTAGGGCGCCAGATTGGTTAGGACCGGGCCTGTCTACAGTTACAAGGACCCCTGAAATAGACACGGTCGTGGTTTTAAGGTGGTTTTCTGACGAGCCGAAGCGCATTACTGTAATGCCCTCCCGATAACAGTTAGAGATGCTACCTTAGTAGAAGCATTTACCGTATTTTCCGCACTATAAGGCGCACCTGACAGTGCGGCTTATAACCCGGTGCGCTTTATATATGGATTAATATTACGATTCATTTTCATAAAGTTTCGATCTCGCAACTTCGGTAAACAGCCGCCATCTTTTTTCCCGGTAGAACAGGAAGCGCTTCTTCTTCTACGCAAGCAACCGCCAAGGTAAGTACCCGCCCCCATAGAACAGGAAGCGCTTCTTCTTCTACTGTAAGCTACCACCCGCCCCCGGAAGAAAAAGAAGCGCGCGGATATTTCGTTTCATTTCCTTTGTGTGTTTACATCTGTAAAGACCAGACTACAAAATGGCTCCTACTAAGCGACACGCTTATAACGCAGAATTTAAACTTAAGGCAATAAGTCATGCCGAAGAACACGGAAATAGAGCAGCAGCAAGAGAATATAACATAAATGAATCAATGGTGCGTAGGTGGAGGAAGCAAGAAGATGACCTGCGCCAGGTAAAGAAGACAAAACAGAGTTTCCGAGGGAACAAAGCAAGATGGCAACTGTTGGAGGACGAACTGGAACAGTGGGTTGTTGAGCAGAGAGCAGCAAGCAGAAGTGTCAGCACCATCACTATTCCAATGAAGGCAACAACGCTAGCAAGCGAACTTCACCTGGATGATTTTAAAGGTGGTGCTTCTTGGTGTTTCCGGTTCATGAAAAGACGCAATCTCTCCATCCGCACACGGACTACTATTTCACAGCAACTGCCTAACGACTTTAAAGAAAAGCTGGCTACTTTCCGTGCATATTGTAAAAACAAGATAGCTGAAAAAAAGATCCGGCCAGAGAACATTATCAACATGGACGAGGTTCCACTGACTTTTGATATTCCTGTGAACCGCACTGTGGATACAACGGGAGCACGTATGGTGAATATTCGCACCACAGGGAATGAGAAGTCATCCTTCACTGTGGTTCTAGCTTGCCATGCTAATGGCCAGAAACTTCCACCCATGGTGATATTCAAAAGGAAGACCTTGCCAAAAGAGACCTTTCCAGCCGGCGTCATCATAAAAGCTAACTCGAAGGGATGGATGGATGAAGAAAAGATGAGCGAGTGGTTAAGGGAAGTTTACGCGAAGAGGCCGGGTGGCTTTTTTCACACAGCTCCGTCCATGTTGATATACGACTCTATGCGCGCCCACATCACAGATGGTGTCAAAAAACAAGTGAAGCACACAAATACAACACTCGCCGTCATTCCGGGTGGATTAACCAAAGAACTCCAACCGCTGGATATTGGTGTCAACAGGGCATTCAAATCACGACTGCGAACGGCGTGGGAACAATGGATGACCGAAGGCGAACACACCTTCACTAAGACAGGCAGACAGCGCCGGACGACATACGCCAACATTTGCCAGTGGATCGTAAATGCCTGGGCAGATATTTCGGTCACAACTGTGGTCCGAGCTTTCCGGAAGGCAGGATTCACAGAACTACTGGACAACAACAGCGACACTGACTCCGATGACTTCGACGAGACGGAACCGGCCATTTTGGATCCCACGCTTGCGCAACTTTTCAATTCGGACACCGAAGACGAAGAATTCGAAGGATTTACGAATGAAGAATAACTTCAGAAAGTGAGCGCTATGTTTATTTTGTGTGTTGTGACATTAACGTTCGAGCAACATTATGTTGCTATTGCTCTACACCATTTTGAATTTTACTATGTTTGTGATTGCACATTTGCGTACATTTTGGGACAGAGTTGTTAGAACGCTGGTTTTCAATATATTATTAAAGTTTGACTGAACTATCTGACTGTTTTTTTGACATTCCCTTTAGCGCAGCGTAGGCGCGGCTTATAGTCCGGGGCGGCTTATTGGTGGACAAAGTTATGAAATATGCAATTCATTGAAGGTGCGGCTAATAATCCGGTGCGCCTTATAGTGCGGAAAATACGGTAAGTCCCATCTTAAAACTCATTTGTATACTCTAGCCTTTAAATAGACCCCCCTTTTTAGACCAGTTTATCTGCCGTTTCTTTTCTGCTCTGGGGGCACCACATTTTTAATAGAAATCCGTCCCTTTTTTTTAAAAATGCAAACAAAACCGCCCACTCTTCTTTAGCCTTCAAGTCAAGTGCCTGTCTATTAAAAAGAAGACAAAAAACAAAGACTCTTGTGGCATGGGAGGTCCTGCCACCCCGTCAGCGCTTCCACTTCCCTTCTTTGTACCCCCAAACAACAAAAAAAAGCCCCTCATTATTCATAATCTCATTCCCATGGAAGGATGCACTAATTCACATCTATTTTTACGCCCTACACACACACACACACACACATACACACACACAAACGCCAACAGATGCCATTTATGTGGCTGCAGAGCACTTGTCTGGTCCTGCATGCTGCTCTCAGATTGTCCCTATTTGCATACTGTAGCACAGCAGGGGGGGCGAGTGCTAACTTTCTCACAAGGGAAAGCAAAGACAGTGACATAATTGTTTGGCCTATTATTAACACTGGTTGGCTGTGAACACCACCAACCCACCCACCACCCACCCACGCTCCACCGCCGACTACAATGTGCCAGAAAGTGCACATGTTGCTATTTAGGCGAAAGGTAAATATTATGATCCCAAGTGGCCTGGAGGGAATGTTTGCCTCCACACAACTGATATCATCACTGAGGAGCATTATGCCTTTTCTTGGACTTTGACACACTCTTTAAGTGCAAATGATGGGCGTCCTTTAGAGACGAGTGGAGGACACACGCCACGTCTTGCATCTTCTCTCTTTAATTGCCTCCTGCCCGTTAGGAGCCAACAACAACAACAACAACAACAAAAAAGCATCCCGCCATGAACTGGAGGTGTCTGCTCAGTGGCGAGACTAGAGATGCGCGGTTTGCGGACACAACCGCGGAGTCCGCGGATTATCCGCAGGTCGGGCGGTTGAAATAAAAAAAAAATTAGATTTTATCCGCGGGTCGGGTCGGGCGGTTGAAATTAAAAAAAATTAGATTTTAAATAGATTCAGGCGGGTGGCAGTTAAACCAATTCGGAAATATATAAACTAGAGATGCGCGGATAGGCAATTATTTCATCCGCAACCGCATCAGAAAGTCGTCAACCATCCGCCATCCACCCGTTTCTAACATTTGATCAGAACCGCACCCGCCCGCACCCGCCCGTTGTTATATATCTAATATAGACGATGCAAGGCATTAGTGAGGTTATAAAGCTTTTGCCTGTTAAAGAAAGGAGACTGATCCAATGCAGTACAGACATTTGCGTGCCACGCTGTCACGACCCAGACGCACATCAGTGCGCAATCATATGGGAGCCGCGCTGAGCGCACCTCCAAGCGCGTCTCGCTGCCGGCGACGGCCGGGTATGGGCCCGACGCTCCAGCGCCATCCATTTTCAGGGCTAGTTGATTCGGCAGGTGGGTTGTTACACACTCCTTAGCGGGTTCCGACTTCCATGGCCACCGTCCTGCTGTCTATATCAACCAGGGTGAGCCCCACCCCTTTCGTGAGCGCACTGCGCGCGGAGTGACCCCTATTACGCGCCCCCGGCAACAGGAGTGGCGGGCAGGTAAGCTGCGCGGGCGGAGCGCGCGGAGTGACCCCTGTTACGAGCCCCCGGCCACGGGGGTGGCGGGCAGGTAAGCTGCTTACCTGCTGCGCGTGACGCCGGCCGCGGCGAAGGCGGACGAGGCGGGGTGTCGGTGCGGTGGGCGCGGTGGTGACCCTGGACGTGCGTCGGGCCCTTCTCGCGGATCGCCTCAGCTACGGCTCCCGGTGGGGCCCTCTCGGGGGAAGGGGCCTCGGTCCCGGACCCCGGCGAGGCGTCCCTTCTCCGCTCCGTAAAAGTGTCCATCTCTTTTCTTTTTTTTTTCTTCTGTTGTGGCATATGCTGCAGGTGCCTGCTCGTTTTTCGTATGTGGGTAACAACATTTAACTGCTACCAACAAACCCCAACCCCGCCCACCTCAACTGACGCACGGAGGGGGGTTGGTCGTAGCTGAGGTGTATAATGTAGCCCGGAAGAGTTAGGGCTGCATGGGATTCTGGGTATTTGTCCTGTTGTGTTTATGTTGTGTTACGGTGCGGATGTTCTCCCGAAATGTGTTTGTCATTCTTGTTTGGTGTGGGTTCACAGTGTGGCGCATATTAGTAAGAGTGTTAAAGTTGTTTAAACGGCCACCCTCAGTGTGACCTGTATGGCTGTTGGTTGGTTGCTCAGTTGGTAGAGCGGCCGTGCCAGCAACTTGAAGATTCCAGGTTCAATCCCAGCTCCCCGCCATCCTAGTCACTGCCGTTGTGTCCTTGGGCAAGACACTTTACCCACCTGCTCCCAGTGCCACCCACACTGCTTTAAATGGAACTTAGATATTGGCTTTCACTATGTAAAGCGCTTTGAGTCACTAGAGAAAATTGCTATATACAGGTAAAAGCCAGTAAATTAGAATATTTTGAAAAACTTGATTTATTTCAGTAATTGCATTCAAAAGGTGTAACTTGTACATTATATTTATTCATTGCACACAGACTGATGCATTCAAATGTTTATTTCATTTAATTTTGATGATTTGAAGTGGCAACAAATGAAAATCCAAAATTCCGTGTGTCACAAAATTAGAATATTGTATAAGGGTTCAATTTTGAAGACACCTGGTGCCACAAACTGATCAGCTGATTAACTCAAAACACCTGCAAAGGGCTTTAAATGGTCTCTCAGTCCAGTTCTGAAGCCTACACAAACATGGGGAAGACTTCAGATTTGACAGCTGTCCAAAAGGCAACCATCGACACATTGCACAAGGAGGGAAAGACACAAAAGGTTATTGCTGAAGAGGCTGGCTGTTCTCAGAGCTCTGTGTCCAAACACATTAATGGAGAGGCAAAGGGAAGGAAAAACTGTGGTCAGAAAAAGTGTACAAGCGATAGGGATCACCGTGCCCTTGTCAAGATTGTGAAAAAAAAACCCATTCAAAAATGTGGGGGAGATTCAGAAGGAGTGGACAGCTGCTGGAGTCAGTGCTTCAAGATCCACCACCAAGAGACGCTTGAAAGACATGGGTTTCAACTGCCGCATACCTCGTGTCAAGCCACTGTTGACCAAGAAACAGCGCACAAAGCGTCTCACCTGGGCTAAGGAAAAAAAGAGCTGGACTGCTGCTGAGTGGTCCAAAGTCATGTTTTCTGACGAAAGCAAATTTTGCATTTCCTTTGGAAATCGAGGTCCCAGAGTCTGGAGGAAGACAGGAGAGGCACAGGATCCACGTTGCCTGAAGTCTAGTGTAAAGTTTCCACCATCAGTGATTGTTTGGGGTGCCATGTCATCTGCTGGTGTCGGTCCACTCTGTTTCCTGAGATCCAGGGTCAACGCAGCCGTCTACCAGCAAGTTTTAGAGCACTTCATGCTTCCTGCTGCTGACCTGCTCTATGGAGATGGAGATTTCAAGTTCCAACAGGACTTGGCGCCTGCACACAGCGCAAAATCTACCCGTGCCTGGTTTACGGACCATGGTATTTCTCTTCTAAATTGGCCCGCCAACTCCCCTGACCTTAGCCCCATAGAAAATCTGTGGGGTATTGTGAAAAGGAAGATGCAGAATGCCAGACCCAAAAACGCAGAAGAGTTGAAGGCCACTATCAGAGCAACCTGGGCTCTCATAACACCTGAGCAGTGCCAGAAACTCATCGACTCCATGCCACGCCGCATTAACGCAGTAATTGAGGCAAAAGGAGCTCCAACCAAGTATTGAGTATTGTACATGCTCATATTTTTCATTTTCATACTTTTCAGTTGGCCAACATTTCTAAAAATCCCTTTTTTGTATTAGCCTTAAGTAATATTCTAATTTTGTGACACACGGAATTTTGGATTTTCATTTGTTGCCACTTCAAATCATCAAAATTAAATGAAATAAACATTTGAATGCATCAGTCTGTGTGCAATGAATAAATATAATGTACAAGTTACACCTTTTGAATGCAATTACTGAAATAAATCAAGTTTTTCAAAATATTCTAATTTACTGGCTTTTACCTGTAAATATAATTCACTTCACCTGTATTATTCTATCGATACGCAAGGAGTAAGTCAACCCTCTTGAAAAGTTTCTACCTCAGTTTGTTGGGTGAGCACAGGTTTAATACGTGGTGATGACGAATGAGCTCGTTGATAGTAGTTTTAAAGTTAAAGTTAAAGTAGCAACGATAGTCACACACACACTAGGTGTGGCGAAATGATTCTCTGCATTTGACCCATCACCCTTGATCACCCCCTGAGAGGTGAGGGGAGCAGTGAGCAGCAGCGGTGGCCGCGCCCGGGAATCATTTTTGGTGATTTAACCCCCAATTCCAAGCCTTGATGCTGAGTGCCAAGCAGGGAGGTAATGGCTCCCAGTTTTATAGTCTTTGGTATGAACTCACAACCTACCCATCTCAGGGCGAACACTCTAACCACTAGGCCACTGAGTTTATTTATGCTTCTTTTTGTTTTTTGTTCAATCCTAAATAGACTGTGACTTAAAGTTGATTTACTTTGTAGATTCACTGAAACCAAGTCTAAGTTCCTTGTGTTCTTCATGGTGTTTTTGAAACTGCACCAATTTTTTCCCTCAGAATTCTCAACAAACTTGAAATGTTTTGTCAAGAGGATTATTTTTGTACATTTTCAGAATGTGCTTGTTCTATTTTGGGCCGGAGTAAAACAATCTGGAGTTGTCGCAGTTGTATTTTTAAGTTATTATGCCATGATTTTACCCGTCCAGGCCCACATGGAAATAGATTTTCCTCCATGTGGCCCTGGCCCTTTTCGTCCTGGTCGTGGAACTGTGGACCAGCTCTATACTCTGGGCAGGGTCCTTGAGGGTGTATGGGAGTTTGCCCAACCAGTCTACATGTGCTTTGTGGATTTGGAGAAGGCATTGGACCGTGTCCCTCGGGAAGTCCTGTGGGAAGTGCTCAGGGAGTATGAGGTATTGGACTGTCTGATTGTGGCAGTCCGGTCCCTGTATGATCAGTGTCAGAGCTTGGTCCGCATTGCCGGCAGTAAGTCGGACCCGTTTCCAGTGAGGGTTGGACTCCGCCAAGGCTGCCCTTTGTCACCGATTCTGTTCATAACTTTTATGGACAGAATTTCTAGGCGCAGTCAAGGCGTTGAGGGGATCCGGTTTGGTGGCTGCAGGATTAGGTCTCTGCTTTTTGCAGATGATGTGGTCCTGATGGCTTCATCTGGCCAGGATCTTCAGCTCTCACTGGATCGGTTCGCAGCCGAGTGTGAAGCGCCTGGGATGAGAATCAGCACCTCCAAGTCCGAGTCCATGGTTCTCGCCCAGAAAAGGGTGGAGTGCCATCTCCGGGTTGGGGAGGAGATCTTGCCCCAAGTGGAGGAGTTCAAGTACCTCGGAGTCTTGTTCACGAGTGAGGGAAGAGTGGATGGTGAGATCGACAGGCGGATCGGTGCGGCGTCTTCAGTAATGCGGACGCTGTATCGATCCGTTGTGGTGAACAAGGAGCTGAGCTGGAAGGCAAAGCTCTCAATTTACCGGTCGATCTACGTCCCCATCTTCACCTATGGTCATGAGCTTTGGGTTATGACCGAAAGGACAAGATCACGGGTACAAGCGGCTGAAATGAGTTTCCTCCGCCGGGTGGCGGGTCTCTCCCTTAGAGATAGGGTGAGAAGCTCTGTCATCCGGGGGGAGCTCAAAGTAAAGCCGCTGCTCCTCCACATGGAGAGGAGCCAGATGAGGTGGTTCGGGCATCTGGTCGGGATGCCACCCGAACGCCTCCCTAGGGAGGTGTTTAGGGCACGTCCGACCGGTAGGAGGCCGCGGGGAAGACCCAGGACACGTTGGGAAGACTATGTCTCCCGGCTGGCCTGGGAACGCCTCGGAATCCCCCGGGAGGGGCTGGACCAAGTGGCTGGGGAGAGGGAAGTCTGGGCTTCCCTGTTTAGGTTGCTTACCCCGCGACCTGACCTCGGATAAGCGGAAGAAGATGGATGGATGGATGGATGGATGGATCCATGTGGCCCCTGAGATAAAAATTTGACACCCCTGATCTATGTTGTCTTCAAAAAAGTAACAAATAAATCCGTCCATGACACTTTTAACATTCTTCTGTAGAACGAGAGCTTAAACGCTTACAACTTCTTAGACAACGTTTCAGGTAAGGTCCATATCTTGGAACCATAGAGGAGGGTAGACCACATCAAAAATGCCACGACGCGACTGTAAATCGAAGGAAATGCTTTTCCCAGCAGAAATGATGCAGTGCGACTATTAGCATGAATTTACAGCCTGAAAGTGAAACAGTGCTAGGTTGCTGTGATGAATGTTGCAATGTGACAATGTTGCATTATGTCTTCATAATCTGCAACAAACGCCAATAAATCATGTGACAGCAGTATCAGCATATAAACTGAGTTAGTTATTGGTGTAACAATGAGTCACGTCATGAGTACCTTTCACATTTGAACCAACACCGTACCGGTTCTCTTGTACCCGGAGTCAATACAGGTACTCGATCGCACCAACGTTCAGTACTTTGTGTATTTGAGTCCTGGGCATGACGTTAAAGTGGAGGCTCCTCTAAGTGGTCTTGGGGCAATAGGAGGTTAACCCCTTTACTACTGTTACCCCAGGTGGCCCTTGGCAAAGACCTAGTACCTGACTGCCCCCTAGCCAGGGATACGGTGAAGACCTCAACGGCGGAGCAGGCGGAAGACGGTAGATTTAAGAACTACCACAACGGCTGCGATGTCACACAATTTTTTCGGAATATTCGGACGAAAAAAAATTACAAAACAAAATTATGTAATTTTACAAGATTAAATTAAAATATTTAAAAAAATATATATATTTTTTAGAAATAAATAGTAATATTGTAAGAAAAATAATTGTCAAAATATTTTTTTTAAAGTTACAATTTTACAAGAAAAAATTATGCCATTTAACAGGATTAAAGTCCAATTCATTTTGAAAAAAGTCCTAGGATTAAAGTATATATTGTGAAAATAAAAGTTTTTTTTTTAGAAAAAGTTTCAATATTTTGCGAAAACGTTTTCCTACAAGATGAAAAAATGATGCCATTTTACAGGATTAAAGTCCAATTAAGTGTGAAAAAAGTATTTGGATTAAAGTCAAATATATATTTTTTTGAAAAAGTTGCAATATTGTGAGAAAACGATGTCACACAATTTTTTCGGAATATTCGGACGAAAAAAAATTACAAAACAAAATTATGTAATTTTACAAGATTAAATTAAAATATTAAAAAAAATATATATATTTTTTAGAAATAAATAGTAATATTGTAAGAAAAATAATTGTCAAAATATTTTTTTTAAAGTTACAATTTTACAAGAAAAAATTATGCCATTTAACAGGATTAAAGTCCAATTCATTTTGAAAAAAGTCCTAGGATTAAAGTATATATTGTGAAAATAAAATTTTTTTTTTTAGAAAAAGGTCCAATATTTTGCGAAAACGTTTTCCTACAAGATGAAAAAATGATGCCATTTTACAGGATTAAAGTCCAATTAAGTGTGAAAAAAGTATTTGGATTAAAGTCAAATATATTTTTTTTTGAAAAAGTTGCAATATTGTGAGAAAACGATGTCACACAATTTTTTCGGAATATTCGGACGAAAAAAAATTACAAAACAAAATTATGTAATTTTACAAGATTAAATTAAAATATTTAAAAAAAATATATATATTTTTTAGAAATAAATAGTAATATTGTAAGAAAAATAATTGTCAAAATATTTTTTTTAAAGTTACAATTTTACAAGAAAGAATTATGCCATTTAACAGGATTAAAGTCCAATTCATTTTGAAAAAAGTCCTAGGATTAAAGTATATATTGTGAAAATAAAAGTTTTTTTTTTAGAAAAAGTTTCAATATTTTGCGAAAACGTTTTCCTACAAGATGAAGAAATGATGCCATTTTACAGGATTAAAGTCCAATTAAGTGTGAAAAAAGTATTTGGATTAAAGTCAAATATATATTTTTTTGAAAAAGTTGCAATATTGTGAGAAAACGATGTCACACAATTTTTTCGGAATATTCGGACGAAAAAAAATTACAAAACAAAATTATGTAATTTTACAAGATTAAATTAAAATATTTAAAAAAAATATATATATTTTTTAGAAATAAATAGTAATATTGTAAGAAAAATAATTGTCAAAATATTTTTTTTAAAGTTACAATTTTACAAGAAAGAATTATGCCATTTAACAGGATTAAAGTCCAATTCATTTTGAAAAAAGTCCTAGGATTAAAGTATATATTGTGAAAATAAAAGTTTTTTTTAGAAAAAGTTTCAATATTTTGCGAAAACGTTTTCCTACAAGATGAAAAAATGATGCCATTTTACAGGATTAAAGTCCAATTAAGTGTGAAAAAAGTATTTGGATTAAAGTCAAATATATATTTTTTTGAAAAAGTTGCAATATTGTGAGAAAACGATGTCACACAATTTTTTCGGAATATTCGGACGAAAAAAAATTACAAAACAAAATTATGTAATTTGACAAGATTAAATTAAAATATTTTAAAAAATATATATATTTTTTAGAAATAAATAGTAATATTGTAAGAAAAATAATTGTCAAAATATTTTTTTTAAAGTTACAATTTTACAAGAAAAAATTATGCCATTTAACAGGATTAAAGTCCAATTCATTTTGAAAAAAGTCCTAGGATTAAAGTATATATTGTGAAAATAAAAGTTTTTTTTTTAGAAAAAGTTTCAATATTTTGCGAAAACGTTTTCCTACAAGATGAAAAAATGATGCCATTTTACAGGATTAAAGTCCAATTAAGTGTGAAAAAAGTATTTGGATTAAAGTCAAATATATATTTTTTTGAAAAAGTTGCAATATTGTGAGAAAACGATGTCACACAATTTTTTCGGAATATTCGGACGAAAAAAAATTACAAAACAAAATTATGTAATTTTACAAGATTAAATTAAAATATTTAAAAAAAAAAAAATTTTTTTTAGAAATAAATAGTAATATTGTAAGAAAAATAATTGTCAAAATATTTTTTTTAAAGTTACAATTTTACAAGAAAAAATTATGCCATTTAACAGGATTAAAGTCCAATTCATTTTGAAAAAAGTCCTAGGATTAAAGTATATATTGTGAAAATAAAAGTTTTTTTTTTAGAAAAAGTTTCAATATTTTGCGAAAACGTTTTCCTACAAGATGAAGAAATGATGCCATTTTACAGGATTAAAGTCCAATTAAGTGTGAAAAAAGTATTTGGATTAAAGTCAAATATATATTTTTTTGAAAAAGTTGCAATATTGTGAGAAAACGATGTCACACAATTTTTTCGGAATATTCGGACGAAAAAAAATTACAAAACAAAATTATGTAATTTTACAAGATTAAATTAAAATATTTAAAAAAAATATATATATTTTTTAGAAATAAATAGTAATATTGTAAGAAAAATAATTGTCAAAATATTTTTTTTAAAGTTACAATTTTACAAGAAAGAATTATGCCATTTAACAGGATTAAAGTCCAATTCATTTTGAAAAAAGTCCTAGGATTAAAGTATATATTGTGAAAATAAAAGTTTTTTTTAGAAAAAGTTTCAATATTTTGCGAAAACGTTTTCCTACAAGATGAAAAAATGATGCCATTTTACAGGATTAAAGTCCAATTAAGTGTGAAAAAAGTATTTGGATTAAAGTCAAATATATATTTTTTTGAAAAAGTTGCAATATTGTGAGAAAACGATGTCACACAATTTTTTCGGAATATTCGGACGAAAAAAAATTACAAAACAAAATTATGTAATTTGACAAGATTAAATTAAAATATTTAAAAAAAATATATATATTTTTTAGAAATAAATAGTAATATTGTAAGAAAAATAATTGTCAAAATATTTTTTTTAAAGTTACAATTTTACAAGAAAGAATTATGCCATTTAACAGGATTAAAGTCCAATTCATTTTGAAAAAAGTCCTAGGATTAAAGTATATATTGTGAAAATAAAAGTTTTTTTTTTAGAAAAAGTTTCAATATTTTGCGAAAACGTTTTCCTACAAGATGAAGAAATGATGCCATTTTACAGGATTAAAGTCCAATTAAGTGTGAAAAAAGTATTTGGATTAAAGTCAAATATATATTTTTTTGAAAAAGTTGCAATATTGTGAGAAAACGATGTCACACAATTTTTTCGGAATATTCGGACGAAAAAAAATTACAAAACAAAATTATGTAATTTTACAAGATTAAATTAAAATATTTAAAAAAAATATATATATTTTTTAGAAATAAATAGTAATATTGTAAGAAAAATAATTGTCAAAATATTTTTTTTAAAGTTACAATTTTACAAGAAAGAATTATGCCATTTAACAGGATTAAAGTCCAATTCATTTTGAAAAAAGTCCTAGGATTAAAGTATATATTGTGAAAATAAAAGTTTTTTTTAGAAAAAGTTTCAATATTTTGCGAAAACGTTTTCCTACAAGATGAAAAAATGATGCCATTTTACAGGATTAAAGTCCAATTAAGTGTGAAAAAAGTATTTGGATTAAAGTCAAATATATATTTTTTTGAAAAAGTTGCAATATTGTGAGAAAACGATGTCACACAATTTTTTCGGAATATTCGGACGAAAAAAAATTACAAAACAAAATTATGTAATTTGACAAGATTAAATTAAAATATTTTAAAAAATATATATATTTTTTAGAAATAAATAGTAATATTGTAAGAAAAATAATTGTCAAAATATTTTTTTTAAAGTTACAATTTTACAAGAAAAAATTATGCCATTTAACAGGATTAAAGTCCAATTCATTTTGAAAAAAGTCCTAGGATTAAAGTATATATTGTGAAAATAAAAGTTTTTTTTTTAGAAAAAGTTTCAATATTTTGCGAAAACGTTTTCCTACAAGATGAAAAAATGATGCCATTTTACAGGATTAAAGTCCAATTAAGTGTGAAAAAAGTATTTGGATTAAAGTCAAATATATATTTTTTTGAAAAAGTTGCAATATTGTGAGAAAACGATGTCACACAATTTTTTCGGAATATTCGGACGAAAAAAAATTACAAAACAAAATTATGTAATTTTACAAGATTAAATTAAAATATTTAAAAAAAAAAAAATTTTTTTTAGAAATAAATAGTAATATTGTAAGAAAAATAATTGTCAAAATATTTTTTTTAAAGTTACAATTTTACAAGAAAAAATTATGCCATTTAACAGGATTAAAGTCCAATTCATTTTGAAAAAAGTCCTAGGATTAAAGTATATATTGTGAAAATAAAAGTTTTTTTTTTAGAAAAAGTTTCAATATTTTGCGAAAACGTTTTCCTACAAGATGAAGAAATGATGCCATTTTACAGGATTAAAGTCCAATTAAGTGTGAAAAAAGTATTTGGATTAAAGTCAAATATATATTTTTTTGAAAAAGTTGCAATATTGTGAGAAAACGATGTCACACAATTTTTTCGGAATATTCGGACGAAAAAAAATTACAAAACAAAATTATGTAATTTTACAAGATTAAATTAAAATATTTAAAAAAAATATATATATTTTTTAGAAATAAATAGTAATATTGTAAGAAAAATAATTGTCAAAATATTTTTTTTAAAGTTACAATTTTACAAGAAAGAATTATGCCATTTAACAGGATTAAAGTCCAATTCATTTTGAAAAAAGTCCTAGGATTAAAGTATATATTGTGAAAATAAAAGTTTTTTTTAGAAAAAGTTTCAATATTTTGCGAAAACGTTTTCCTACAAGATGAAAAAATGATGCCATTTTACAGGATTAAAGTCCAATTAAGTGTGAAAAAAGTATTTGGATTAAAGTCAAATATATATTTTTTTGAAAAAGTTGCAATATTGTGAGAAAACGATGTCACACAATTTTTTCGGAATATTCGGACGAAAAAAAATTACAAAACAAAATTATGTAATTTGACAAGATTAAATTAAAATATTTTAAAAAATATATATATTTTTTAGAAATAAATAGTAATATTGTAAGAAAAATAATTGTCAAAATATTTTTTTTAAAGTTACAATTTTACAAGAAAAAATTATGCCATTTAACAGGATTAAAGTCCAATTCATTTTGAAAAAAGTCCTAGGATTAAAGTATATATTGTGAAAATAAAAGTTTTTTTTTTAGAAAAAGTTTCAATATTTTGCGAAAACGTTTTCCTACAAGATGAAAAAATGATGCCATTTTACAGGATTAAAGTCCAATTAAGTGTGAAAAAAGTATTTGGATTAAAGTCAAATATATATTTTTTTGAAAAAGTTGCAATATTGTGAGAAAACGATGTCACACAATTTTTTCGGAATATTCGGACGAAAAAAAATTACAAAACAAAATTATGTAATTTTACAAGATTAAATTAAAATATTTAAAAAAAAAAAAATTTTTTTTAGAAATAAATAGTAATATTGTAAGAAAAATAATTGTCAAAATATTTTTTTTAAAGTTACAATTTTACAAGAAAAAATTATGCCATTTAACAGGATTAAAGTCCAATTCATTTTGAAAAAAGTCCTAGGATTAAAGTATATATTGTGAAAATAAAAGTTTTTTTTTTAGAAAAAGTTTCAATATTTTGCGAAAACGTTTTCCTACAAGATGAAGAAATGATGCCATTTTACAGGATTAAAGTCCAATTAAGTGTGAAAAAAGTATTTGGATTAAAGTCAAATATATATTTTTTTGAAAAAGTTGCAATATTGTGAGAAAACGATGTCACACAATTTTTTCGGAATATTCGGACGAAAAAAAATTACAAAACAAAATTATGTAATTTTACAAGATTAAATTAAAATATTTAAAAAATATATATATATTTTTTAGAAATAAATAGTAATATTGTAAGAAAAATAATTGTCAAAATATTTTTTTTAAAGTTACAATTTTACAAGAAAGAATTATGCCATTTAACAGGATTAAAGTCCAATTCATTTTGAAAAAAGTCCTAGGATTAAAGTATATATTGTGAAAATAAAAGTTTTTTTTAGAAAAAGTTTCAATATTTTGCGAAAACGTTTTCCTACAAGATGAAAAAATGATGCCATTTTACAGGATTAAAGTCCAATTAAGTGTGAAAAAAGTATTTGGATTAAAGTCAAATATATATTTTTTTGAAAAAGTTGCAATATTGTGAGAAAACGATGTCACACAATTTTTTCGGAATATTCGGACGAAAAAAAATTACAAAACAAAATTATGTAATTTGACAAGATTAAATTAAAATATTTTAAAAAATATATATATTTTTTAGAAATAAATAGTAATATTGTAAGAAAAATAATTGTCAAAATATTTTTTTTAAAGTTACAATTTTACAAGAAAAAATTATGCCATTTAACAGGATTAAAGTCCAATTCATTTTGAAAAAAGTCCTAGGATTAAAGTATATATTGTGAAAATAAAAGTTTTTTTTTTAGAAAAAGTTTCAATATTTTGCGAAAACGTTTTCCTACAAGATGAAAAAATGATGCCATTTTACAGGATTAAAGTCCAATTAAGTGTGAAAAAAGTATTTGGATTAAAGTCAAATATATATTTTTTTGAAAAAGTTGCAATATTGTGAGAAAACGATGTCACACAATTTTTTCGGAATATTCGGACGAAAAAAAATTACAAAACAAAATTATGTAATTTTACAAGATTAAATTAAAATATTTAAAAAAAAAAAAATTTTTTTTAGAAATAAATAGTAATATTGTAAGAAAAATAATTGTCAAAATATTTTTTTTAAAGTTACAATTTTACAAGAAAAAATTATGCCATTTAACAGGATTAAAGTCCAATTCATTTTGAAAAAAGTCCTAGGATTAAAGTATATATTGTGAAAATAAAAGTTTTTTTTTTAGAAAAAGTTTCAATATTTTGCGAAAACGTTTTCCTACAAGATGAAGAAATGATGCCATTTTACAGGATTAAAGTCCAATTAAGTGTGAAAAAAGTATTTGGATTAAAGTCAAATATATATTTTTTTGAAAAAGTTGCAATATTGTGAGAAAACGATGTCACACAATTTTTTCGGAATATTCGGACGAAAAAAAATTACAAAACAAAATTATGTAATTTTACAAGATTAAATTAAAATATTTAAAAAAAAAAAAATTTTTTTTAGAAATAAATAGTAATATTGTAAGAAAAATAATTGTCAAAATATTTTTTTTAAAGTTACAATTTTACAAGAAAAAATTATGCCATTTAACAGGATTAAAGTCCAATTCATTTTGAAAAAAGTCCTAGGATTAAAGTATATATTGTGAAAATAAAAGTTTTTTTTTTAGAAAAAGTTTCAATATTTTGCGAAAACGTTTTCCTACAAGATGAAGAAATGATGCCATTTTACAGGATTAAAGTCCAATTAAGTGTGAAAAAAGTATTTGGATTAAAGTCAAATATATATTTTTTTGAAAAAGTTGCAATATTGTGAGAAAACGATGTCACACAATTTTTTCGGAATATTCGGACGAAAAAAAATTACAAAACAAAATTATGTAATTTTACAAGATTAAATTAAAATATTTAAAAAAAAAAAAATTTTTTTTAGAAATAAATAGTAATATTGTAAGAAAAATAATTGTCAAAATATTTTTTTTAAAGTTACAATTTTACAAGAAAAAATTATGCCATTTAACAGGATTAAAGTCCAATTCATTTTGAAAAACGTCCTAGGATTAAAGTATCCGGGCGGTTGAAATAAAAAAAAATTAGATTTTATCCGCGGGTCGGGTCGGGCGGTTGAAATAAAAAAAAATTAGATTTTAAATAGATTCAGGCGGGTGGCAGTTAAACCAATTGGGAAATATATATACATAGTTAAATGTTGTTACCCACATACGAAAAACGAGCATGCACCTGCAGCATATGCCACAACAGAAGAAGAAAAAAAAAGAGATGGCAACGCCGGCAGCAAACGTGGTACGTGACAAACTAAAAAAGGGAATACTAAAGACCAGGGGAAAAAAAGGCCAGAAAAGTTCAGCGTGGACTCGTTTTTATGAGGTTGTAAATCAGGATGATAGTAATGCTGGCTACGTGATTTGCAAGAGCTGCGACGCTGTTTATGTCTACGACAGTCACAAAACCGGGACATCTAACATGGTGCATCACATTTGTGCAAAACCCCGAATCTCCACAAACACCGTGAGCATGAGCAGTTTCGTCCGCCGTGATCCCAGAAGAGTGCCACAGGATGTTAAAACAAGGCTTACAGATGCATGTGTGAACGCAGCTGCCTGCAGCAGTTTGAGTGGCGCGAGCGCGCTTGGAGGTGCGCTCAGCCGTGACAGCGTGGCACCCATTGAATGTCTGTGCTCCATTGGATCAGTCTCCTTTCTTTAACAGGCAAAAGCTTTATAACCTCACTAATGCCTTGCATCGTCTATATTAGATATATAACAACGGGCGGGTGGCGGATGGCGGGCGGGTGCGGTTTTGATTAAATGTTAGTTCGGGTGGATGGCGGATGGTTGACGACTTTTGTGATGCGGTTGCGGATGAAATAATTGCCTATCCGCGCATCTCTACAATACCCATAAACCAGGTCCCTAGATCCTAGTCACAGAGAGATACGGCTTTGGACACATTTACCAAGCTCCTGGGGGTAAGGAAGTAAGCACCATGCAGGAGCGAGGTCACGTCATGTTTCATATGCAGAGTGTGGATCGACGTTTCTCTTCGTTCCGTGAGGCGGTACCTGGTCTTGGTCCGGGCTTTGATGTGAGTGTGTTACGGCTCAGACTCCTGCCACCGCCGCTCATGCATCTGTGCGCGCCAGTGAGTTCAGAACTACCACAACGGCTGCGATGGCGGAAGAAGGCTGCAGCAGAAAAGGGTCCCCCAGTCGTCTTGGGCTCCATGCCACTGGACCCTGACCCGATTCTGTCAAGGATGGTGTGGTGACTGTCTGTGCACCAGTCTCCCCACGTTAAACTAAGTCACGCACAGGCATCCTCCATAAAGGGATACACCCCTACCAGGAGGATCGTCATACTCATACCGCCGATGATGAAGAGTATATGTCCATTTGATTAGTCATGAAATCTGTTTTTCTTTGTCTAATTTGCAAGTGTGCGTTAATTCAATAAGTTAAGTTTGTCCGGGATGTGTTGCTGTAGCCAGGAAGTAGTCTTTTTGGCATTTATTTGTGTCAGTCTTGTCTTTTGTTGATCCCTACAAAGTATTTGTACTGTAAGTAATTCACTCATTACACGCGAGCTGTTTCTTTACATGCATGTCCGTTATAGTTTCCGTTGGGGACGTCTCTGCGCTGCTGACCTGTCTCCGCTCGGGATGGTCTCCTGCTGGCCCCACTATGGACTGGACTCTTACTATTATATTAGATCCACTATGGACTGGACTCTCACACTATTATGTTAGATCCACTATGGACTGGACTCTCACTACTATGTTAGACCCACTATGGACTGGACTCTCACACTATTATGTTAGATCCAGTATGGACTGGACTCTCACTATTATGTTAGATCCACTATGGACTGGACTCTCACTATTATATTAGATCCACTATGGACTGGACTCTCACTATTATGTTAGATCCACTATGGACTGGACTCTCACTATTATATTAGATCCACTATGGACTGGACTCTCACTATTATGTTAGATCCACTATGGACTGGACTCTCACTATTATGTTAGATCCACTATGGACTGGACTCTCACTATTATGTTAGATCCACTATGGACTGGACTCTCACACTATTATGTTAGATCCACTATGGACTGGACTCTCACTATTATGTTAGATCCACTATGGACTGGACTCTCACACTATTATGTTAGATCCACTATGGACTGGACTCTCTTACTATTATATTAGATCCACTATGGACTGGACTCTCACACTATTATGTTAGATCCACTATGGACTGGACTCTCACTATTATGTTAGATCCACTATGGACTGGACTCTCACACTATTATGTTGGATCCACTATGGACTGGACTCTCACTATTATGTTAGATCCACTATGGACTGGACTCTCACACTATTATGTTAGATCCACTATGGACTGGACTCTCACTATTATGTTAGATCCACTATGGACTGGACTCACACTATTATGTTAGATCCACTATGGAC
>NC_084554.2:56105000-56247500 GCF_033978685.3 Nerophis lumbriciformis
TTAGCCCCATAGAAAATCTGTGGGGTATTGTGAAAAGGAAGATGCAGAATGCCAGACCCAAAAACGCAGAAGAGTTGAAGGCCACTATCAGAGCAACCTGGGCTCTCATAACACCTGAGCAGTGCCAGAAACTCATCGACTCCATGCCACGCCGCATTAACGCAGTAATTGAGGCAAAAGGAGCTCCAACCAAGTATTGAGTATTGTACATGCTCATATTTTTCATTTTCATACTTTTCAGTTGGCCAACATTTCTAAAAATCCCTTTTTTGTATTAGCCTTAAGTAATATTCTAATTTTGTGACACACGGAATTTTGGATTTTCATTTGTTGCCACTTCAAATCATCAAAATTAAATGAAATAAACATTTGAATGCATCAGTCTGTGTGCAATGAATAAATATAATGTACAAGTTACACCTTTTGAATGCAATTACTGAAATAAATCAAGTTTTTCAAAATATTCTAATTTACTGGCTTTTACCTGTATATATATATATATATATATATATATATATATAGCTAGAACTCACTGAAAGTCAATTATTTCTTTTATATATATATATATATATATATATATATATATATATATATATATATATATATATATATATATATATATATATATATATATATATATATCCATCCATCCATCCATCCATTTTCTACCGCTTATTCCCTTCGGGGTCGCAGGGTTATATATATATATATATATATACATATATATATATATATATATATATATATATATATATATATATATATATATATATATATATATATATATATATATATATATGTATATATATATATATATATATATATATATATATATATATATATATATGAAATACTTGACTTGGTGAATTCTAGCTGTAAATATACTCCTCCCCTCTTAACCACGCCCCCAACCACGCCCCAACCACGCCCCCCGCACCCACCTCCCGAAATTGGAGGTCTCAAGGTTGGCAAGTATGGCATAAGGGACGGTGTGAGCCAAGACATCCGGGGGGGTTTAGCTCGCTCGTCTGCGGGAACAAACTGCCGCCATTGCTTGCCGTGCTACCGAGGTCCTTTGTCCCTGAATAGCTCACACACTCCGGCAGATTCAACGGGGGTCTAGCGGCAGATTTATTTGACTTTATCGTTGGAAATGCATCTGCTTTGAGTGTCGCAGGATATTGTCGGAGGCAGATATTTACATATATCCGAATTTTAGTTGTACTTCTTTCATTTCTTAGTCATATTTGAAAACAGCTCGTGTTTTCCATTTCTTCTCTTGATGCTCTGTCAGCAAGTAAACTGTGTGTGTTAACCTTGAGTTCTTTGGAATGTATTATGACTAGGGAGACGTTGTGCTTGTATTATGGCTAGGGAGGGGGAAGGAAAGAGGGGTTTTTGGCGTTGGGAGGACAGACCATTTTGGGAGGCGCAATAGAATGTTCTAGGGTTAGACTGGTCTCAAAATGTATATTGGCAAAGCTTTGAAAATATACAACAAAATACCTATTCTGTCTCTGGTGGTTTTTCAACTCAGCTTTAAGCGTCGTAAAGAGCTTGGGAGCGAATTGTGACTTGAATTCCCTGGGAGGAACAACTGGTCCTAAACGCAACAATATCCACACATTCTTGCCATCTCTGTCGTAGCATAGCTTTCGTCGGTAAAGTGTGCGGAACAAACGTCCAATTTCTTGCCACTTTGGCATCTTTGGGCCACTGGTGCAACTTGAATCCGTCCCTGTTGGTGTTGTTACACCCTCCGACAACACACCGACGAGGCATGATGTCTCCAAGGTACGGAAAACAGTCGAAAAAAACGGAAAATAACAGAGCTGATTTGACTCGGTGTTTGAGAAAATGGCGGATTGCTTCCCGATGTGCATCGCTCTGAGAGCGAATATTAGAAAGGCGTATAATTCGCCAAAATTCACCCATTTAGAGTTCGGAAATCGGTTAAAAAAAAAAAAAGGTTTTTTTTCTGCAACATCAAGGTATATATTGACGCTTACATAGGTCTGGTGATAATGTTCCCCTTTAAGAGTATTACTACAACATTATTGCTTGCTTCCTAGTTTCCATAACCTTCTTCATCTATCATGAATTTCTTTCTTTCTGATGAAATAACTTCTCCTTGGCTGCCAGTTATTGTGTTCTGGAAGTTTTTTTTTTTAGCTGTTTTTCAATCATTTTAAACGTTATTACTAACACTAACCATCCAGAGTTTTAATACCGTTTGTAGTTACATCCCTTAAGGAATCTTACCGAGTGTAACGGGTGGCAGCCAGTGCAGCTGTGCAAGAGTACTTTGTACCTCCCTGATGCCTTAAGAGTCACACTGGACAACGGGCTTGTAGCTCGTTGGCTAGCAGTCTTCTCTTAATCCATGGAGCCTGGTTCTAAGGGGGCGGTGCAGGCGGGTTACAACAGATCGTCCTGTAACCGTAGAGTTCAGCCTCAGCGTTATCCACACTTCACTGGCACAAATGTCCACTTAAGACCTGGATCCGGTCTCCAGGTATACAGGCTGCACACGGCTCCTCAAAGTGTGCGGAACAAACGTCCAATTTCTTGCCACTTTGGCATCTTTGGGCCACTGGTGCAACTTGAATCCGTCCCTGTTGGTGTTGTTACACCCTCCGACAACACACCGACGAGGCATGATGTCTCCAAGGTACGGAAAACAGTCGAAAAAAACGGAAAATAACAGAGCTGATTTGACTCGGTGTTTGAGAAAATGGTGGATTGCTTCCCATTTAGAGTTCGGAAATCAGTTAAAAAAATATATGGTCTTTTTTCTGCAACATCAAGGTATATATTGACGCTTACATAGGTCTGGTGATAATGTTCCCCTTTAACAGATTGAAATGTATGGTAAAAGTTGAACGTTAACAGTCAGCTGCAGACATGGATCCTCCAGGAAAAACTCCTCTTACTAACCTCAAATAGGAACCACGGCGTTGTCTGCTTTTGTCTGGGCGTACAGTATCCTGCTGCTTTGTTCTGACAATGTCAAGGCTCTTTGGGAGACGTATCACGGAGGTTTAGCATAAAGCTCGTGGCTGGCTCCGTCCGTGGCCTAATGAAAAGTAGAAGATAGTCCATGCTTGTCATGCTTGGCCAGTCCTGTGATTGGCAGACTGCGGCTTGTTACTGGCCTTGCATGCCAATTAATCTCGCTCTCAACTTCCCACCGCCGCGCTTTCATCCGCCAGGAAATGGAACAAAGTCTGATATGAAACAAGCAGCAATCACAACAAAGCGTGTCGGATTTACGCGCCTTTGTGTGTTTCAGGTGGACCTGGGATGATTAGTCGCTCTCAGGACAGAACCACGTCTATTGTCCGAGTTATGGAAGGAGATCTTTGGCTGCCAAATGTTTGTCCTTTTGATTTGGTGCCTGGCTTAAAGGGCACTTTAAAGCAAATTAGCATGCCGCTCATCCCACCCCCATGCATGATTATTCTCTTTTATTTAGGTGTCAAAGCACTGGGAGAGACCAGGATCCGGGCTCGGGTTCAAATCCGTCTGGCTGGGTCTCAACAGGGTCTTTAAAGGGCCGGTCGTCACCTTCGCAGAGCGGATAAAGACGGATTTGGGATGAAGCGGCGGTGAAAGGAGACCTGAGTCGGCGGTTTTCGCAGCGTTCCCAATCATTCACGGCCGTCGCCGCGCTCTCTCAGAAATGAGGAATAAAAAGCACTCATACAGCTATTTTACAAATCAACAGCAAGTCTTCATCCGTCAGGAAGTAATAGACACGCTGGCTCGGCTGCGGAGACAAGAGAAGAATTCATGTTACAACTTAGGGGATAAATATTTCATCTGTGTTTTGAAGTTGTTACAAATGAACGTCAAAGACAAAGCAGGCGTCGGGGGGGCAGGAACAAAGATTTGTCAGCGCTGGGAGAGGAAGATGCAACGGGAGGAAACAAACTTTGCTGGACTTTGCTGGGAAACCGGGGGCGAGGCGTGAATGTGTGTACCCCATTTGTACCCCCTCCTCTCCTGGGACCGTGCCATGCTGGGGAGAGTCCACACCCTCCTCTCCTGGGACTGTGTCATGCTGGGGACAGTCCTCACCCTCCTCTTCTGGGACCATGCCATGCTGGGGACGGTCCTCACCCTCCTCTCCTGGGACCGTGCCATGCTGGGGACAGTCCTCACCTTCCTCTCTTGGGACCGTGCCATGCTGGGGACAGTCCTCACCCTCCTCTCCTGGGACCGTGCCATGCTGGGGAGAGTCCACACCCTCCTCTCCTGGGACTGTGTCATGCTGGGGACAGTCCTCACCCTCCTCTCCTGGGACCATGCCATGCTGGGGACAGTCCTCACCTTCCTCTCCTGGGACCGTGCCATGCTGGGGAGAGTCCTCACCTTTCTCTCTTGGGACCGTGCCATGCTGGGGACAGTCCTCACCCTCCTCTCCTGGGACCGTGCCATGCTGGGGACAGTCCTCACCTTCCTCTCCTGGGACCATGCCATGCTGGGGACGGTCCTCACCCTCCTCTCTTGGGATCGTGCCATGCTGGGGACAGTCCTCACCTTCCTCTCTTGGGACCGTGCCATGCTGGGGACAGTCCTCACCTTCCTCTCCTGGGACCGTGCCATGCTGGGGACAGTCCTCACCCTCCTCTCCTGGGACCGTGCCATGCTGGGGACAGTCCTCACCCAACTCTCCTGGGACCGTGCCATGCTGGGGACAGTCCTCACCTTCCTCTCCTGGGACCGTGCCATGCTGGGGACAGTCCTCACCCTCCTCTCCTGGGACCATGCCATGCTGGGGACAGACCTCACCCTCCTCTCCTGGGACTGTGTCATGCTGGGGACAGTCCTCACCTTTCTCTCTTGGGACCGTGCCATGCTGGGGACAGTCCTCACCCTCCTCTCCTGGGACCGTGCCATGCTGGGGACAGTCCTCACCTTCCTCTCTTAGGACCGTGCCATGCTGGGGACAGTCCTCACCCTCCTCTCCTGGGACTGTGCCATGCTGGGGACAGTCCTCACCCTCCTCTCTTGGGACCGTGCCATGCTGGGTACAGTCCTCATCCTCCTCTCTTGGGACTGTGTCATGCTGGGGACAGTCCTCACCCTCCGCTCCTGGGACCGTGCCATGCTGGGGACAGTCCTCACCTTTCTCTCTTGGGACCGTGCCATGCTGGGGACAGTCCTCACCCTCCTCTCCTGGGACCGTGCCATGCTGGGGACGGTCCTCACCCTCCTTTCCTGGAACCGTGCCATGCTGAGGACAGTCCTCACCCTCCTCTCCTGGGACCGTGCCATGCTGGGGACAGTCCTCACCCTCCGCTTCTGAGACCGTGCCATGCTGGGGACAGTCCTCACCCTCCTCTCTTGGGATCGTGCCATGCTGGGGACAGTCCTCACCCTCCTCTCCTGGGATCGTGCCATGCTGGGGACAGTCCTCACCCTCCTCTCCTGGGACCATGCCATGCTGGGGACAGACCTCACCCTCCTCTCCTGGGACTGTGTCATGCTGGGGACAGTCCTCACCCTCCTCTCTTGGGACCGTGCCATGCTGGGGACAGTCCTCACCCTCCTCTCCTGGGACCGTGCCATGCTGGGGACAGTCCTCACCCTCCGCTTCTGAGACCGTGCCATGCTGGGGACAGTCCTCACCCTCCTCTTTTGGGATCGTGCCATGCTGGGGACAGTCCTCACCCTCCTCTCCTGGGACCGTGCCATGCTGGGGACAGTCCTCACCCTCCTCTCCTGGGACCGTGCCATGCTGGGGACAGTCCTCACCCTCCTCTCTTGGGACCGTGCCATGCTGGGGACGGTCCTCACCCTCCTTTCCTGGAACCGTGCCATGCTGAGGACAGTCCTCACCCTCCTCTCCTGGGACCGTGCCATGCTGGGGACAGTCCTCACCCTCCTCTCCTGGAACCGTGCCATGCTGGGGACAGTCCTCACCTTCCTCTCCTGGGACCGTGCCATGCTGGGGACAGTCCTCACCTTTCTCTCTTGGGACCGTGCCATGCTGGGGACAGTCCTCACCCTCCTCTCCTGGGACCGTGCCATGCTGGGGACAGTTCTCACCCTCCTCTCCTGAGACCGTGCCATGCTGGGGACGGTCCTCACCCTCCTTTCCTGGAACCGTGCCATGCTGAGGACAGTCCTCACCCTCCTCTCCTGGGACCGTGCCATGCTGGGGACAGTCCTCACCCTCCGCTTCTGAGACCGTGCCATGCTGGGGACAGTCCTCACCCTCCTCTCTTGGGATCGTGCCATGCTGGGGACAGTCCTCACCCTCCTCTCCTGGGACCGTGCCATTCTGAGGACAGTCCTCACCCTCCTCTCCTGGGACTGTGTCATGCTGGGGACAGTCCTCACCCTCCGCTCCTGGGACCGTGCCATGCTGGGGACAGTCCTCACCCTCCTCTCCTGGGACTGTGCCATGCTGGGGACAGTCCTCACCCTCCTCTCTTGGGATTGTGCCATGCTGGGGACAGTCCTCACCCTCCTCTCTTGGGACCGTGCCATGCTGGGGACAGTCCTCACCCTCCTCTCCTGGGACTGTGTCATGCTGGGGACAGTCCTCACCCTCCGCTCCTGGGACCGTGCCATGCTGGGGACAGTCCTCACCCTCCTCTCCTGGGACTGTGCCATGCTGGGGACAGTCCTCACCCTCCTCTCTTGGGATTGTGCCATGCTGGGGACAGTCCTCACCCTCCTCTCCTGGGACCGTGCCATGCTGAGGACAGTCCTCACCCGCCTCTCCTGGGACTGTGCCATGCTGTAAACGTTGTTTACAGCAATGTAATGTCCATATGTGACACAATCATGAAGTAATGTTCATATGTGACACAATCATGAAGTAATGTTCATATGTGACACAATCATGAAGTAATGTTCATATGTGACACAATCATGAAGTAATGTCCATATGTGACACAATCATGAAGTAATGTTCATATGTGACACAAAAAAATTGGACCTGTGTACTTTTAAATTCAATACTTTATTCAAAACAGCTGTGTTGCAAGTTAGCACGAGTGCTGCCGGGGTTCCATTATCATGTGTGTGTGCTGTGTTGCAAGTTAGCACGAGTGCTGCCGGGGTTCCATTATCATGTGTGTGTGCTGTGTTGCAAGTTAGCACGAGTGCTGACATGGTTCCATTATCATGTGTGTGTGCTGTGTTGCAAGTTAGCACGAGTGCTGCCGGGGTTCCATTATCATGTGTGTGTGCTGTGTTGCAAGTTAGCACGAGTGCTGACATGGTTCCATTATCATGTGTGTGTGCTGTGTTGCAAGTTAGCACGAGTGCTGACATGGTTCCATTATCATGTGTGTGTGCTGTGTTGCAAGTTAGCACGAGTGCTGCCAGGGTTTCATTATCATGTGTGTGTGCTGTGTTGCAAGTTAGCACGAGTGCTGACGTGGTTCCATTATCATGTGTGTGTGCTGTGTTGCAAGTTAGCACAAGTGCTGACATGGTTCCATTATCATGTGTGTGTGCTGTGTTGCAAGTTAGCACGAGTGCTGACGTGGTTCCATTATCATGTGTGTGTGCTGTGTTGCAAGTTAGCACGAGTGCTGACATGGTTCCATCATCATGTGTGTGTGCTGTGTTGCAAGTTAGCACGAGTGCTGACATGGTTCCATTATCATGTGTGTGTGCTGTGTTGCAAGTTAGCACGAGTGCTGACATGGTTCCATTATCATGTGTGTGTGCTGTGTCCTGTCAGAGAGAGTTTCAATTCCCACCTCCGGAAGAACTTTGAACATGTCACGAGGGAGGTGCTGGACATTGAGTCCGAATGGACCATGTTCCGCACCTCTATTGTCGAGGCGGCTGATTGGAGCTGTGGCCGCAAGGTAGTTGGTGCCTGTCGTGGCGGTAATCCTAGAACCCGTTGGTGGACACCGGCGGTGAGAGATGCCGTCAAGCTGAAGAAGGAGTCCTATCGGGTTCTTTTGGCTCATGAGACTCCTGAGGCAGCGGACAGGTACCGACAGGCCAAGAAGTGTGCGGCTTCAGCGGTCGCGGAGGCAAAAACTCGGACATGGGAGGAGTTCGGGGAAGCCATGGAAAACGACTTCCGGACGGCTTCGAAGCGATTCTGGACCACCATCCGCCGCCTCAGGAAGGGGAAGCAGTGCACTACCAACACCGTGTATGGTGCGGATGGTGTTCTGCTGACCTCGACTGCGGAAGTTGTGGATCGGTGGAGAGAATACTTCGAAGACCTCCTCAATCCCACCAACACGTCTTCCTATGAGGAAGCAGTGCCTGGGGAATCTGTGGTGGGCTCTCCTATTTCTGGGGCTGAGGTTGCTGAGGTAGTTAAAAAGCTCCTCGGTGGCAAGGCCCCGGGGGTGGATGAGATCCGCCCGGAGTTCCTTAAGGCTCTGGATGCTGTGGGGCTGTCTTGGTTGACAAGACTCTGCAGCATTGCGTGGACATCGGGGGCAGTACCTTTGGATTGGCAGACCGGGGTGGTGGTTCCTCTCTTTAAAAAGGGGAACCGGAGGGTGTGTTCTAACTATCGTGGGATCACACTCCTCAGCCTTCCCGGTAAGGTCTATTCAGGTGTACTGGAGAGGAGGCTACGCCGGATAGTCGAACCTCGGATTCAGGAGTAACAGTGTGGTTTTCGTCCTGGTCGTGGAACTGTGGATCAGCTCTATACTCTCGGCAGGGTCCTTGAGGGTGCATGGGAGTTTGCCCAACCAGTCTACATGTGCTTTGTGGACTTGGAGAAGGCATTCGACCGTGTCCCTCGGGAAGTCCTGTGGGGAGTGCTCAGAGAGTATGGGGTATCGGACTGTCTGATTGTGGCGGTCCGCTCCCTGTATGATCAGTGTCAGAGCTTGGTTCGCATTGCCGGCAGTAAGTCGGACACGTTTCCGGTGAGGGTTGGACTCCGCCAAGGCTGCCCTTTGTCACCGATTCTGTTCATAACTTTTATGGACAGAATTTCTAGGCGCAGTCAAGGCGTTGAGGGGATTCGGTTTGGTGGCTGCAGGATTAGGTCTCTGCTTTTTGCAGATGATGTGGTCCTGATGGCTTCATCTGGCCAGGATCTTCAGCTCTCACTGGATCGGTTCGCAGCCGAGTGTGAAGCGACTCGGATGAGAATCAGCCCCTCCAAGTCCGAGTCCATGGTTCTCGCCCGGAAAAGGGTGGAGTGCCATCTCCAGGTTGGGGAGGAGATCTTGCCCCAAGTGGAGGAGTTCAAGTACCTCGGAGTCTTGTTCACGAGTGAGGGAAGAGTGAATCGTGAGATCGACAGGCGGATCGGTGCGGCGTCTTCAGTAATGCGGACACTGTATCGATCCGTTGTGGTGAAGAAGGAGCTGAGCCGGAAGGCAAAGCTCTCAATTTACCGGTCGATCTACGTTCCCATCCTCACCTATGGTCATGAGCTTTGGGTCATGACCGAAAGGACAAGATCACGGGTACAAGCGGCCCAAATGAGTTTCCTCCGCCGGGTGGCGGGGCTCTCCCTTAGAGATAGGGTGAGAAGCTCTGTCATCCGGGGGGAGCTCAAAGTAAAGCCGCTGCTCCTCCACATGGAGAGGAGCCAGATGAGGTGGTTCATGCATCTGGTCAGGATGCCACCCGAACGCCTCCCTAGGGAGGTGTTTAGGGCACGTCCGACCGGTAGGAGGCCACGAGGAAGACCCAGGACACGTTGGGAAGACTATGTCTCCCGGCTGGCCTGGGAACACCTCGGGATCCCCTGGGAAGAGCTGGATGAAGTGGCTGGGGAGAGGGAAGTCTGGGCTTCCCTGCTTAGGCTGCTGCCCCCGCGACCCGACCTCGGATAAGCGGAAGAAGATGGATGGATGGATGGATGGTGTGCTGTGTTGCAAGTTAGCACGAGTGCTGACATGGTTCCATGATCATGTGTGTGTGAGGCAGGAGAACCAGAAGGACAGCAAATCTGCTTTGCTGCCAGGAATAAATAAATAAATGAAAACAACTGGCTTTTTTATCTTATTTATCTTTTTCAACGCTGACAGTCTTCGGTCCTAAAGATACTGAAAAAAAAATCTCATTTCTGCGTGTCGGTGTCAACTTGGTATCAAAGTATAGATATTTCTGACAAGCCTACGTAATGTGGACAATATTATGTCATACATCATTTCAGTGTGCCTGAACAACAAAGTCAAGGAGGATTCTGACTGGCACTCAAAAGTGAAAAGTAAAGAGCACTCACCTGCGTCTTCAGCGAGAACTTCTTTTCTCTTTTTCTTTTTGTCTCGAGAGCCAAAGCGGCCACAAGGACAAATAAACACGCTCGTTTAAATAATAAAAGTGCTTGTTACAGACACATGCTTTGAAGGAGAAAACATTGCTTTTAAATGTTTTTAAAGGAACAACCGAAGGGAATAAGCGGTAGAAAATGGATGGATGGAATTGTCAGATTTTTTTTACAGAAAAAACAAAATGAATGGACTTCTATTGGCATAAAGTGGTTAAATGGGATGGCAAGTGAGTGTTAAAAAGTTATATAACCAGCTATAATAAGAAGAATCCATAAATTAGCTGCAGTTTTTATGAGTTTCCAGCAATGTAATGTTCATATTGTCACGGCGAGGATCAGGCCCGGCCCTAACCAATCTGGCGCCCTAGGCAAGATTTTAGGTGGCGCCCCCCCACATCGGCAGTGAAGTGTATATACTCACAAGAAACCGAATAGCTTTGTCTTTGACCTTTTTTTTTTTTACTTACAACTATACCTAATATATAAAGGGGTGGAAAAGTGACTATTACCTGCAGGGCAAACATTAGCTAACCAGAAGGCAATAACAATGTAAACAAAAAACACCTGCTTAAAAGATCTAATACAAATGTCCCTGAGGAATGTAAGGTGGGAGTACTGTAATTACCTAACGTTACATTATTATTTTCCATAACAATTTAGCCCCCTCCACAATATTAACCCGACGTTAAAACAGAACTAGCTATTTATTGATTAGCAATTGCCGAATCATGTGACATTAGCTTAATGCTAAAAAGCCAGGTTACTATCACATTCTGTAACAGACAAATGATTTCATGTAGGCTAACGTTACCTACCTGCTAACTCTGTCTTTTCTCGTTTCTCCTCTTCTTTTCTCTTTTTTCTTCCCTGGGCACCTGACAGTTTTGGCCGTTTTGACATCTTGTGTTGATTTTTTGATGTGGTGACGTCCAAAAAGAGTCATGATACGGGAAGGGAGGGGACGCACCGTGCGGGGGGGGCTTAATGTTGTAACAAATATATAAATCATGAAGTAGTGTTCATATGTGACACAATCATGAACTAATGTTCATATGTGACAAATAATGTAATATTTCTATTAAATAGGCTTTACTTTGCATTTTAATTAACGTGGGATTATTTTTTGTATTTAGAAATAATAGTACCAACTTTTTTTCTTTTTCTTTTTTTCTCTCCAACATTTGTGGCAATTTTCAAATGTGACACAATCACAAAGTAATGTTCATATGTGACACAATCATGAAGTTATGTTCATATGTGACACAATCATGAAGTAATGTTCATATGTGACACAATCATGAAGTACTGTTCATATGTGACACAGTCATAAAGCAATGTTCATATGTAACACAATCATGAAGTACTGTTCATATGTGACACAATCACGAAGTAATGTTCATATGTGACAATCACAAAGTAATGTTCATATGTGACACAATCATGAAGTAATGTTCATATGTGACACAATCATGAACTAATGTTCATATGTGACAAATAATGTAATATTTCTATTAAATAGGCTTTACTTTGCATTTTAATTAACGTGGGATTATTTTTTGTATTTAGAAATAATAGTACCAACTTTTTTTCTTTTTCTTTTTTTCTCTCCAACATTTGTGGCAATTTTCAAATGTGACACAATCACAAAGTAATGTTCATATGTGACACAATCATGAAGTTATTTTCATATGTGACACAATCATGAAGTAATGTTCATATGTGACACAATCATGAAGTACTGTTCATATGTGACACAGTCATAAAGCAATGTTCATATGTAACACAATCATGAAGTACTGTTCATATGTGACACAATCACGAAGTAATGTTCATATGTGACAATCACAAAGTAATGTTCATATGTGACACAATCATGAAGTAATGTTCATATGTGACACAATCATGAACTAATGTTCATATGTGACAAATAATGTAATATTTCTATTAAATAGGCTTTACTTTGCATTTTAATTAACGTGGGATTATTTTTTGTATTTAGAAATAATAGTACCAACTTTTTTTCTTTTTCTTTTTTTCTCTCCAACATTTGTGGCAATTTTCAAATGTGACACAATCACAAAGTAATGTTCATATGTGACACAATCATGAAGCTATGTTCATATGTGACACAATCATGAAGTAATGTTCATATGTGACACAATCATGAAGTACTGTTCATATGTGACACAGTCATAAAGCAATGTTCATATGTAACACAATCATGAAGTACTGTTCATATGTGACACAATCACGAAGTAATGTTCATATGTGACAATCACAAAGTAATGTTCATATGTGACACAATCATGAAGTAATGTTCATATGTGACACAATCATGAACTAATGTTCATATGTGACAAATAATGTAATATTTCTATTAAATAGGCTTTACTTTGCATTTTAATTAACGTGGGATTATTTTTTGTATTTAGAAATAATAGTACCAACTTTTTTTCTTTTTCTTTTTTTCTCTCCAACATTTGTGGCACTGGCGTGGCGCCCCCTGATGGACGGCGCCCTTAGCATTTGCCTATACGGCCTATGCCACGGGCCGGCCCTGGCGAGGTTTGCAGCCCACTGAGGTTTGTTCTCCCAATGCAACACCGACGGCTCCGGACCAAGGCCTGAGGTAGGAAATGAGTTATTTATCATAAATCATAAATGGACATAAACAGACTAAAACAAAACAAAAGGGAAGCTAAGCTAACTACTTAGCACAGGTACACTCGAAGCTAAAAAAAATCGCATAACTCAAAAACTTACGTGACATTCGTGTGAGTGACCGGCAAAAGCAGCCTTGAATAGAGTCAGTGATTACAAACAGCTGTGATCCAAACAACAAATGACGGGTGAAACTAATGAGTCGCCATGGTGACAAAAACAAACAAGGAAGCGCAGGCGGAACTAAAGAAGTCCAAAACTAACAGAACATAACTAAACAAAACATGGATCATGACACATATGTGACACAATCATGAAGTAATGTTCATATGTGACACAGTCATAAAGTAATGTTCATATGTGACACAATCATTAAGTAATGTTCATATGTGACACAATCATGAACTAATGTTCATATGTGACAAAATCACGAAATAATGTACATATGTGACACAATCACAAAATAATGTTCATATGTAACATAATAATGAAGTGATGTTCATATGTGACACAATCACGAAGTAATGTTCATATGTGACACAATCATGAAGTGATGTTCATATGTGACACAATCATGAAGTAATGTTCATATGTGACACAATCATGAAGTAATGTTCATATGTAACACAATCATGAAGTACTGTTCATATGTGACACAATCACGAAGTAATGTTCATATGTGACAATCACGAAGTAATGTTTATATGTGACACAATCATGAACTAATGTCCATATGTGACACAATCATGAACTAATGTTCATATGTGACAAAATCACGAAATAATGTACATATGTGACACAATCACAAAATAATGTTCATATGTAACATAATAATGAAGTGATGTTCATATGTGACACAATCACGAAGTAATGTTCATATGTGACACAATCATGACGTAATTTTCATATGTGACACAATCACGAAGCAATTTTCAAATGTGACACAATCACAAAGTAATGTTCATATGTGACACAATCATGAAGTAATTTTCATATGTGACACAATCATGAAGTAATGTCCATATGTGACACAATCACAACACAATATTCATATGTGACACAATCATAAAGTAATGTTCATATGTGACACAATCATGAAATAATGTTCATATGTGACACAATCATGAAATAATGTTCATATGTGACACAATCATGAAGTAATGTTCATATGTGACACAATCATGAAGTAATGTTCATATGTGACACAATCGGGAATTAATGTTCATAAGTGACAAAGTCACAAAGTAATGTTCATATGTGACACAGTCATGAACATTATTTCATGACCGTGTCACATATGAACATTATTTTGTATGTGACACAATCATTAAGTAATGTTCATATGTGACACAGTCATAAGATAATGTTCATATGTGACACAGTCATAAGATAATGTTCATATGTGACACAAACACAAAGTAATGTTCCTATGTGACACAATCACAAAATAATGCTCGAATGTGACAGAATCATGAAGTAATGTTCATATGTGACACAATCATGAAGTAATGTTCACATGTGACACAGTCAGGAAGTAATGTTCATATGTGACACAATCATCAATTAATGTTCATATGTGACACAATCATGAAGTAATGTTCATATGTGACACAATCATGAAGTAATGTTCATATGTGACACAATCATGAAGTAATGTTCATAAGTTACACAGTCACAAATAATGTTCATAAGTTACACAGTCACAAAGTAATGTTCATATGTGACACAATCACAAAGTAATTTTCATATGTGACACAACCAGGAAGTAATGTTAATTTGTGACATGATCATGAAGTAATGTTCATATGTGACACATTAATGAAGAAGTCCATTCCTTTTGTATTAGGTGTTGGCGTGTAGGGTTAGGGTTCAATCATGCAACTTTATTGGAGGAGAAAACTTTTTTATAGGAACTATTGTCAGATTTTCACAGGAAATACAAAATGAATGGTCTTCATTTGGCATCAACTGCTTAAATGGGATGGCCAGTGAGTGTTAAAAAGTTCTATAATCATAGTCTGGGCATCTATCAAGCACCTATATTAAAGGCTCTAGAATTGGACGCCACTGGGTTGTGCAACTGAGTGTGCATGACTTCCTTGACTTTTGACTATGAAGACATTGTTGTCAACGAGTAAAAAGTTCCACTTGTAAAGGACATGCTTGTGTTTGTTGGTGAGTCTGCAAGCAAACACTGAAGACTCAGGAGTTTGAACCAATGAAGAATGTGCCATTAAATCATCTATCAGGATAATCCCGAATCGCTTTACGCCCCCGCTCGCCTTTCAAAAAACCACCGAAACTGGCTTTGGCTCTTTAGCCATGGTCCTAAATCTCAGCCCCTCCCCCCTTCCTGTCTTCTTTTCAGCGTATCCTGGGAACCTGGAGAAATAATTACATCACTTGTGATTCTCTCTTTCAGCTCGTCTGATTGGATGCGTGGGAAAGTGCGTGCGGGAAGGAAGGCGTCGCAGGTGTGTTTCGGACCGGGACAATAGAACCAGCAAAAAACAAAAAACCTAACCTATGTAAATACTCAAAGAGGTGTTTTTGCGTTTTGTTTGGATGGATTTTTCTTGTGCTGCAACCGTCCCTCGTAGCTCCGCCCACCGGCCACAAAAACAGGCAACGTTGATGGAAACAGGCCCTGAGAAGAAGTCGTACCTGTCGTACCTGCGCATACTTAATTATTATGTTACATATGAACATTATTTCGTGAATGTGTCACATATGAACATTACTTTGTGACTTTGTCACTTATGAACATTACTTCCCGATTGTGTCACAAATGAACATTACTTCATGATTGTGTCACATATGGACATTACTTCATGATTGTGTCACATATGAACATTACTTCATGATTGTGTCACATATGAACATTATTTCGTGATTGTGTCACATATGAACATTACTTCATGATTGTGTCACATATGAACATTACTTCATGATTGTGTCACATATGAACATTATTTCGTGATTGTGTCACATATGAACATTATTTCGTGATTGTGTCACATATGAACATTATTTCATGATTGTGTCACATGAGAACATTATTTTGTGATTGTGTCACATATGAACATTATTTCATGATTATGTCACATATGAACATTACTTCATGATTGTGTCACATATGAACATTACTTTATGATTGTGTCACATGAAAATTACTTTGTGATTGTGTCACATATGAAAATTACTTCATGATTGTGTCACATATGAACATTACTTCGTGATTTTGTCACATATGAACATTACTTAATTATTATGTTACATATGAACATTATTTCGTGATCGTGTCACATATGAACATTACTTTGTGATTGTGTCACATATGAACATTACTTCAATATTATGTTACATATGAATATTATTTTGTGATTGTGTCACATATGTACATTATTTTGTGATTTTGTCACATATGAACATTATTTCATGATTATGTCACATATGAACATTACTTCATGATTGTGTTACATATGAACATTACTTTATGATTGTGTCACATGAAAATTACTTTGTGATTGTGTCACATATGAAAATTACTTCATGATTGTGTCACATATGAACATTACTTCGTGATTTTGTCACATATGAACATTACTTAATTATTATGTTACATATGAACATTATTTCGTGATTGTGTCACATATGAACATTACTTTGTGATTGTGTCACATATGAACATTACTTCAATATTATGTTACATATGAATATTATTTTGTGATTGTGTCACATATGTACATTATTTTGTGATTTTGTCACATATGCCCGATTGTAGATGAGATAGGCTCCAGCGCCTCCCGCCACCTCGAAGGGAATAAGCGGTAGAAAATGGATGGATGGATGATCATTACTTCATTATTGTGTCACATATGAACATTACCTCATGATTGTGTCACGTATGGACATTACTTCTTGATTGTCACATATGAACATTATTTCGTGATTGTGTCACATATGAACATTATTTCATGATTATGTCACATATGAACATTACTTCATGATTGTGTCACATATGAACATTACTTTATGATTGTGTCACATGAAAATTACTTCGTGATTGTGTCACATATGAAAATTACTTCATGATTGTGTCACATATGAACATTACTTTGTGATTTTGTCACATATGAACATTACTTAATTATTATGTTACATATGAACATTATTTCGTGATTGTGTCACATATGTACATTATTTCGTGATTGTGTCACATATGAACATGACTTCATTATTATGTTACATATGAATATTATTTTGTGATTGTGTCACATATGTACATTATTTTGTGATTTTGTCACATATGCCCGATTGTAGATGAGATAGGCTCCAGCGCCTCCCGCCACCTCAAAGGGAATAAGCGGTAGAAAATGGATGGATGGACGATCATTACTTCATTATTGTGTCACATATGAACATTACCTCATGATTGTGTCACATATGAACATTACTTCTTGATTGTCACATATGAACATTATTTCGTGATTGTGTCACATATGAACATTATTTCATGATTATGCCACATATGAACATTACTTCATGATTGTGTCACATATGAACATTACTTTATGATTGTGTCACATGAAAATTACTTTGTGATTGTGTCACATATGAAAATTACTTCATGATTGTGTCACATATGAACATTAATTCGTGATTGTGTTACATATGAACATTACTTAATGATTATGTTACATATGAACATTATTTCGTGATTGTGTCACATATGTACATTATTTCGTGATTTTGTCACATATGAAAACTACTTCGTGATTGTGTCACATACGAAAATTACTTCATGATTGTGTCACATATGAACATTACTTTGTGATTGTGTCACATATGAACATTACTTCATTATTATGTTACATATGAATATTATTTTGTGATTGTGTCACATATGTACATTATTTTGTGATTTTGTCACATATGCCCGATCGTAGATGAGGGAATAAGCGGTAGAAAATGGACGGATGGATGATCATTACTTCATTATTGTGTCACATATGAACATTACCTCATGATTGTGTCACATATGAACATTACTTCTTGATTGTCACATATGAACATTACTGCTTGATTGTGTCACATATGAACCACCCACCGGCCACAAAAACAGGCAAAGTTGAAGGAAACAGGCCCTGAGAAGAAGTCGTACCTGTCGTACCTGCGCATACTTAATTATTATGTTACATTCGAACATTATTTCGTGACTGTGTCACATATGAACATTACTTTGTGACTTTGTCACTTATGAACATTACTTCCCGATTGTGTCACATATGAACATTACTTCATGATTGTGTCACATATGAACATTATTTCGTGATTGTGTCACATATGAACATTATTTCATGATTATGTCACATATGAACATTACTTCATGATTGTGTCACATATGAACATTACTTCATGATTGTGTCACATATGAACATTACTTTATGATTGTGTCACATGAAAATTACTTCGTGATTGTGTCACATATGAAAATTACTTCATGATTGTGTCACATATGAACATTACTTCGTGATTGTGTGACATATGAACATTACTTAATTATTATGTTACATATGAACATTATTTCGTAATTGTGTCACATATGTACATTATTTCGTGATTTTGTCACATATGAAAATTACTTCGTGATTGTGTCACATACGAAAATTACTTCATGATTGTGTCACATATGAACATTATTTCATGATTATGTCACATATGAACATTACTTCATGATTGTGTCACATATGAACATTACTTTATGATTGTGTCACATGAAAATTACTTCGTGATTGTGTCACATATGAAAATTACTTCATGATTGTGTCACATATGAACATTACTTTGTGATTGTGTGACATATGAACATTACTTAATTATTATGTTACATATGAACATTATTTCGTGATTGTGTCACATATGTACATTATTTCGTGATTTTGTCACATATATAAATTACTTCGTGATTGTGTCACATACAAAAATTACTTCATGATTGTGTCACATATGAACATTACTTCGTGATTGTGTCACATATGAACATTACTTAATTATTATGTTACATATGAACATTATTTCGTGATTGTGTCACATATGTACATTATTTCGTGATTTTGTCACATATGAAAATGACTTCGTGATTGTCTATTTTTTTTTTTATTTCATCCGCCCGATCCGCGGATAATCCGCGGACTCCGCGGTTGTGCCCGCAAACCGCGCATCTCTACCCCTCAGTGATGTAACCAGGGACCTCCCAAATAAATAGAGGAGCACGTGGGCTGGACTTTAGAGCCTAGTTTGGATCTGTAACTTAGAGTACAGGCCAAAACGTCTCTCCTCATTGAGCCAAATGTAACTCTGTCTCTGCATGATTCCTTGCTTCTTGTCTGTTTAATAGATGTCATCAGTGTTTGAACCTGACAATATTGCCTGTAATACGTATAGTACCAGTACATTGTCAATTGGATTGATATTGATTATCACAATAGAATTGTTGGTGTTTGTTTACAAACTCAGGAAAATACGAGTCAATAGCAGTTTTTTGCTTTTGTTTATTACTTTTGCACTAATGACTTTATAATACATTTTGTATGGACCGGACCGGGACAATAGAACCAGCAAACAAAAAAACCTAACCTATGTAAATACTCAAAGAGGTGTTTGCGTTTTGTTTGGATGGATTTTTTCTACTGCTGCAACCGTCCCTCGTAGCTCCACCCACCGGCCACAAAAACAGGCAAAGTTGAAGGAAACAGGCCCTGAGAAGAAGTCGTACCTGTCGTACCTGCGCATACTTAATTAATATGTTACATATGAACATTATTTCGTGACTGTGTCACATATGAACATTACTTTGTGACTTTGTCACTTATGAACATTACTTCCCGATTGTGTCACATATGAACATTACTTCATGATTGTGTCACATATGAACATTACTTCATGATTGTGTCACATATGAACATTACTTCATGATTGTGTCACATATGAACATTACTTCATGATTGTGTCACATATGAACATTACTTCATGATTGTGTCACATATGAACATTACTTTATGATTGTGTCACATGAAAATTACTTCGTGATTGTGTCACATATGAAAATTACTTCATGATTGTGTCACATATGAACATTACTTCGTGATTGTGTCACATATGAACATTACTTAATTATTATGTTACATATGAACATTATTTCATGATTGTGTCACATATGTACATTATTTCGTGATTTTGTCACATATGAAAATTACTTTGTGATTGTGTCACATACGAAAATTACTTCATGATTGTGTCACACATGAACATTACTTTGTGATTGTGTCACATATGAACATTACTTCATTATTATGTTACATATGAATATTATTTTGTGATTGTATTGTCAGATCACAGTCGTGATGACAAAAATGTAGTTAATGATCCTAAAAAGTGTGAACTTGGGTATGGCCAATGCTACTCCAGTAGCTCCTTGTTATTGGATCGATACCCCAAACTAAAGTATCCAGACATAATAATAAGGGTTTATTACATTTTAACAGACGATTAGATGGATTGGTGTTACAGCAGAAAGTAACCAACTGATACCAGTAAATGATCAAGTAGAGTCATAAGAGTTCTGAGAAAATAATACAACCAAAAATGAGGCAATGTGAGCATGCATCAACAAAATGATGAACTCATTTTGAAATGGTTCTATTCTCATTTGTATGCCAAAAAATGTATAGTGGTATACATCGTTGTTGCAAACGGCTCCAATATTTATCACAATATAGATTTCGCCCATTACTTGTGAGCAGACTGTTTTGACCAAGAGGAGAAGAATGCAGATTTGCCCAAGATTTTCTGCTGATGTGCCGTTTGGTCGCCCCAAAGGTGTATTGTACATGTCATCGACTCGCATATTTTGACGTCAGGCTGGCATTGATTTGTTGTTTGGAATTGTTGTTTGGCTTGCACTCCCATTGACAGATATCCAATTCTTCTGTCCACATTGGAAAGAGGCCCAATTCGCTTATCTTTGCTATGACCCGTATCCTCCTGACCAGTTCTTTGACAAACAGGTCCGAAAATATCCCAACCAATAAGTACTGGTGCACAGACAGTCACCACCCGATCCTTGAGAAGATCCGGGTCCGGGTCCAGTGGCATGGAGTCCAAGACGACTGGGGACCCTTTTCTGATGCAGCCTTCATTCGCCATCCCAGCCGTTGTGACGCTCCATAGGGTTAGCAATCATCCTCCGCCTGTTCCACCGTTGAGGTCTTGGGTCGTTATTTCCTCATTTGGGCCCACCATCGCAGCCGTTGTGGTAGTTCTTACATCGACCGTCTTCCGCCTGCTCCGTCATTGAGGTCTTCACCGTATCCCTGGCTAGGGGGCAGTCAGGTACTAGGCCTTTGCCAAGGGCCACCTGGGGTAACAGTAGTAAAGGGGTTAACCTCCTAGTGCCCCAAGACCCCATAGAGGAGCCTCCACTGCCGGATGCACTTTAACGTCATGCCCAGGACCAAACTCTGATTGACAGTGATATAAATGGCCTAAATAAGTTGCCTGAATCTAGCCAACCACGGAAGGCTCCATGCAGTTCAAACCAATCCCAACCAACAACAAGGCGGGTCTTGGTGTCCATCTTGTACACACAACTCAGCGCAGTGTTTGTCAACTTGGCGGCTCTCTCGCTAAATCTGGAATCTTCCAAGTCCTCTTAGTGACTTTATTTCTCAAAAGCAACTAGTGACAAATGTAGAGACTTGTTTTGGATGTTTTAGAGACATGAAAGTGCGTATCACTCTAATGTCCTCAGCATACAAGTGATGCTGCCCTCTCTCCCTGTCTACTGAATGTGTGCTCTGAGTCAGCTTGTACTGAAAACTTGTACTTTTAAGTGTACTTTTCTCACAGGCACTCATCGAAGGCAGACCCTCCCCTTCCCTCTCCCTTATCTCTCCTGCTTGCTTCTTTTTCATGTCTTGTTTTAACTTTGGCGTTGCCTCTTTTTGCTCTGCTCTCCAAAATCCAAACAATGGAATTGATCATCTGCCCTCTCAACAAAGTTGACAAGATCTCGGGTTTGGGAGAACCTGCCTGTCTTGACGGAACAGTTGTTGCAGGACACAGGACAAACTCTTGGGAGAAAGTTGGTTTTTGGAGTATAAATATTTGGAGTTTTGGAACTAGCCGCTAGACTAGATCTGACCAATATAAGTCTATGATCATGAACTGATGAAGCCTACTCGGATGAGTAAATATCTTCTAAGACAAACCAAACAGTCCAGTTGTGATCAATTGAATGCCCTGAGATGACAATGACCTGATGAATGAGAACCTTCATAGATGAGAAGTGGCGACCCTTTCAGTCAAGGACGTTGAAGTTATCCACCTATTTGGAATCAAGATGATAGGACCTCTGCTGATTCTCTTGGTGTATCGACAAATTGGAAGATGCCGGCTGCCGTTCAAAGTACCCTAAAGCTGCCACAAATGATTGGAGGATGCGAGCAAAACTGTGGGCACTCAGACTTTTTGTGATTTTGGACTGTATTGTAAACTTGCCGACATCTGGAGACGCTGTCTGTATGATGAATTTGAGGACCACAATTAGAGTGAAAAGTTTACATTTGTTTTTACGCGCCCAAACTCAAACATTGTAAACTGGATTGTTCTCCCTGGCTGCAAGCGATGTGGCAAGGTTGCTTCAAGACTCTCCCAGAGGACAGCGCAGTGGAGACACAACAAACGCCTTCCCGGTGTCTCATGGACACACACACCTGTTGTTGTTGACTTTGGACTGACTGGCTGTGCTATCGCGTTTGCGAGAACACCAAGATTCGCGGAACAGAGACACGCTGCAGGCTTACACACACATGCATTCACAAAAAATACACACCAAATACACTAATACCCCATCCTGCATCCCACGCCTTCAACGCTTCACCCCACATGGTATGACCGAACACGGAGCAGCGCCCATAGTGGCTGGCAGCTTTGGGCCTGATGCCTGCCTGTCTTGACTGAACGGTTGTTACAGGACACAGGACAAACTCTTGGGAGAAAGTTGATTTTTGGAGTATAAATATTTGGGGTTTTGGAACCAGCCGCTAGACTAGATCTGACCAATCTAAGTCTATGATCATGAACTGATGAAGCCTACTCGGATGAGTAAATATCTTCTAAGACAAACCAAACAGTCCAGTTGTGATCAATTGAATGCCCTGAGATGACAATGACCTGATGAATGAGAACCTTCATAGATGAGAAGTGGCGACCCTTTCAGTCAAGGACGTTGAAGTTATCCACCTTTTCAGAATCAAGATGGTAGGACCTCTGCTGGTTCTCTTGGTGTATCGACAAATTGGAAGATGCCGGCAGCCGTTCAAAGTACCCTAAAGCTGCCACAAATGATTGGAGGATGCGAGCAAAACTGTGGGCACTCAGACTTTTTGTGATTTTGGACTGTATTGTAAACTTGCCAACATCTGGAGACGCTGTCTGTATGATGAATTTGAGGACCACAATTAGAGTGAAAAGTTTACATTTGTTTTTACGCGCCCAAACTCAAACATTGTAAACTGGATTGTTCTCCCTGGCTGCAAGCGATGTGGCAAGGTTGCTTCAAGACTCTCCCAGAGGACAGCGCAGTGGAGACACAACAAACGCCTTCCCGGTGTCTCATGGACACACACACCTGTTGTTGTTGACTTTGGACTGACTGGCTGTGCTATCGCGTTTGCGAGAACACCAAGATTCGCGGAACAGAGACACGCTGCAGGCTTACACACACATGCATTCACGAAAAATACACACCAAATACACTAATACCCCATCCTGCATCCCACGCCTTCAACGCTTCACCCCACATGGTATGACCGAACACGGAGCAGCGCCCATAGTGGCTGGCAGCTTTGGGCCTGATGCCTGCCTGCCTTGACGGAACGGTTGTTGCAGGACACAGGACAAACTCTCGGGAGAAAGTTGTTTTTTGGAGTATAAATATTTGGGGTTTTGGAACCAGCCGCCAGACTAGATCTGACCAATCTAAGTCTATGATCATGAACTGATGAAGCCTACTCGGATGAGTAAATATCTTCTAAGACAAACCAAACAGTCCAGTTGTGATCAATTGAATGCCCTGAGATGACAATGACCTGATGAATGAGAACCTTCATAGATGAGAAGTGGCGACTCTTTCAGTCAAAGACGTTGAAGTTATCCACCTATTCAGAATCAAGATAATAGGACCTCTGCTGATTCTCTTGGTGTATCGACAAATTGGAAGATGCCGGCAGCTGTTCAAAGTACCCTAAAGCTGCCACAAATGATTGGAGGATGCGAGCAGAACTGTGGGCACTCAGACTTGCCGACATCCGGAGACGCCGTCTGCTCTGATGGTGAAGTATGATGAATTTGAGGACCAGAAATAGACAATTAGAGTGAAAAGTTGACATTTGTTTTCACGCGCCCAAACTCAAACATTGTAAACTGGATTGTTCTCCCTGGCTGCAAGCGATGTGGCAAGGTTGCTTCAAGACTCTCCCAGAGGACAGCACAGTGGAGACACAACAAACGCCTTCCCGGTGTCTCATGGACACACACCTGTTGTTGTTGACTTTGGACTGACTGGCTGTGCTATCGCGTTTGCGAGAACACCAAGATTCGCGGAACAGAGACACGCTGCAGGCTTACACACACATGCATTTACGAAAAATACACACCAAATACAGTAATACTCCATCCTGCATCCCACACCTTCAACGCTTCACCCCACGTGGTAGGACCGAACACGGAGCAGCGCCCATAGTGGCTGGCAGCTTTGGGCCTGATGCCTGCCTGTCTTGACGGAACGGTTGTTGCAGGACACAGGACAAACTCTTGGGAGAAAGTTGTTTTTTGGAGTATAAATATTTGGGGTTTTGGAACCAGCCGCTAGACTAGATCTTACCAATCTAAGTCTATGATCATGAACTGATGAAGCCTACTCGGATGAGTAAATATCTTCTAAGACAAACCAAACAGTCCAGTTGTGATCAATTGAATGCCCTGAGATGACAATGACCTGATGAATGAGAACCTTCATAGATGAGAAGTGGCGACCCTTTCAGTCAAGGACGTTGAAGTTATCCACCTATTCGGAATCAAGATAATAGGACCTCTGCTGATTCTCTTGGTGTATCGACAAATTGGAAGATGCCGGCAGCCGTTCAAAGTACCCTAAAGCTGCCACAAATGATTGGAGGATGCGAGCAGAACTGTGGGCACTCAAACTTTTTGCGATTTTGGACTGTATTGTAAACTTGCCGACATCTGGAGACGCTGTCTGTATGATGAATTTGAGGACCAGAAATAGACAGTTAGAGTGAAAAGTTGACATTTGTTTTCACGCGCCAAAACTCAAACGTTCTTAACTGGATTGTTCTCCCTGGCTGCAAGCGATGTGGCAAGGTTGCTTCAAGACTCTCCCAGAGGACAGCGCAGTGGAGACACAACAAACGCCTTCCCGGTGTCTCATGGACACACACCTGTTGTTGTTGACTTTGGACTGACTGGCTGTGCTATCGCGTTTGCGAGAACACCAAGATTCGCGGAACAGAGACACGCTGCAGGCTTACACACGCATGCATTCACAAAAAATACACACCAAATACACTAATACCCCATCCTGCCTTCAATGCTTCACCCCACGTGGTATGACCGAACACGGAGCAGCGCCCATAGTGGCTGGCAGCTTTGGGCCTGATGCCTGCCTGTCTTGACGGAACGGTTGTTGCAGGACACAGGACAAAATCTTGGGAGAAAGTTGTTTTTTGGAGTATAAATATTTGGGGTTTTGGAACCAGCCGCCAGACTAGATCTGACCAATCTAAGTCTATGATCATGAACTGATGAAGCCTACTCGGATGAGTAAATATCTTCTTAGACAAACCAAACAGTCCAGTTGTGATCAATTGAATGCCCTGAGATGACAATGACCTGATGAATGAGAACCTTCATAGATGAGAAGTGGCGACCCTTTCAGTCAAGGACGTTGAAGTTATCCACCTTTTCAGAATCAAGATGGTAGGACCTCTGCTGATTCTCTTGGTGTATCGACAAATTGGAAGATGCCGGCAGCCGTTCAAAGTACCCTAAAGCTGCCACAAATGATTGGAGGATGCGAGCAGAACTGTGGGCACTCAGACTTTTTGCGATTTTGGACCGTATTGTAAACTTGCCGACATCTGGAGACGCTGTCTGTATGATGAATTTGAGGACCACAATTAGAGTGAAAAGTTTACATTTGTTTTCACGCGCCTAAACTCAAACATTGTAAACTGGATTGTTCTCCCTGGCTGCAAGCGATGTGGCAAGGTTGCTTCAAGACTCTCCCAGAGGACAGCACAGTGGAGACACAACAAACGCCTTCCCGGTGTCTCATGGACACACACACCTGTTGTTGTTGACTTTGGACTGACTGGCTGTGCTATCGCGTTTGCGAGAACACCAAGATTCGCGGAGCAGTTGTATGTGCTTTGCTATCAGGGTTTCTTTCTCACTCCAGACTGGACCCCCCCTCAATCGGAGCCCAGTCTGAGGTCCACTTATTTTTTTACTCATCCTCCCCCAGTGTCTACCTTTTTCCAGCGTCTACATGGCGCCGTAAATGGCGACCCACCAGCGTTCCTGTTCTGTTACCATGTACAATCCGTGTCTAATCTTGAACAGGTTTGTGCTCAAAATGAAATTCCGTTGTTTTGTGCAATGACATTAAAGTTCCATCCATCCAATGACAATAAAGTTCGGTTCCATTCTCGTCAGACGCACACCCGCTCTGTGCAAAGCCGCCATTGTTTCTGCCTTGCCTTACAGCGTGAGATTAATGTAAGTGCTTCATCACTGTCAGGCTTCAAATAAAAACAGACCTATCGTTCATGTTAATGAGCCAGTCAATACATTTGGTTCATTCGTGGGTATTACAACTCTTCGGTCTTTTGATCAAATTTGATACTCTAACGTTTTAACAATGTAAAACACAAATAAACTAAGAATAAACAAAAAAATAAATGTATAGTTCATTTGCATTTTTCACTCATGTGATTCCTCTCTCCTACAGCATCCATCGAAATCAATTATGGAAACGAGGCACTGATGTCATCCATCAATGTCTGGCAACTTTTATGACAGTCAATATCTACGTTTCCTTACTGGGGAGTTGGCAAGCCTGGAAGAGAGATCAGGAGAGATTGAGGAGGCAGATGCAGAAGAGATTCAAATTGAGAACAAAGATGCAGAGGATGAGACGGAAGAGCCAGCAGAGAAAAGCGTGGAGATGATTTTCATATCTAATTTCTGCTTAATTAAGACAAGCGTTAGGTTTCCACAGAGCAGGGAGAGCCACTGGAGGTGAGGACAGCAGTCTTAAGTAGAAATCGGTGTTAAAAAAGCCTCATTTTTTTCGAAAGTTTCACTCTTGTCATTTTTAAAAACCTGGCAGCCCTGTATTGTACAAACCCCGTTTCCATATGAGTTAGGAAATTGTGTTAGATGTAAATATAAACGGAATACGAATACAAATCCTTTGCATTCAGTTGAATATGCTACAAAGACAACATATTTGATGTTCAAACTCATAAACTTTATTTTTTTTTGTGCAAATAATCATTAACTTAGAATTTCATGGCTGCAACACGTGCCAAAGTAGTTGGGAAAGGGCATGTTCACCACTGTGTTACATCACCTTTTCTTTTAACAACACTCAATAAACAATTGGGAACTAATTGTTGAAGCTTTGAAAGTGGAATTCTTTCCCCTTCTTGTTTTATGTAGAGCTTCAGTCGTTCAACAGTCCGGGGGTCTCCGCTGTCATATTTTACGCTTCATAATGCGCCACACAATTTCGATGGGAGACAAGTCTGGACTGCAGACGGGCCAGGAAAGTACCCGCACTCTTTTTTTACGAAGCCACGTTGTTGTAACACGTGCTGAATGTGGCTTGGCATTGTCTTGCTGAAATAAGCAGGGGTGTCCATGGATGATGGCAGCATATGTTGTTCCAAAACCTGTATGTACCTTTCAGCATTAATGGTGCCTTCACAGATGTGTAAGTTACCCATGTCTTGGGCACTAATGCACCCCCATACCATCACACATGCTGGCTTTTGAACTTTGCGTCGATAACAGTCTGGATGGTTCGCTTCCCCTTTGGTCCGGATGACACTATGTTGAATATTTCCCAAAATTTTTTTAAATGTGGACTCGTCAGACCACAGAACACTTTTCCACTTTGCATGAGTCCATCTTAGTCCTACTCAGTGGCCTAGTGGTTAGAGTGTCCGCCCTGAGATCGGTAGGTTGTGAGTTCAAATCCCGGCCGAGTCATACCAAAGACTATAAAAATAGGACCCATTACCTCCCTGCTTGGCACTCAGCATCAAGGGTTGGAATTGGGGGTTAAATCACCAAAATGATTCCCGGGCGCGGCCACCGCTGCTGCCCACTGCTCCCCTCACCTCCCAGGGGGTGATCAAGGGTGATGGGTCAAATGCAGAGAATAATCTCGCCACACCTAGTGTGTGTGTGTGACAATCATTGCTACTTTAACTTTAACTTTAACTTTTAGATGATCTCGGGCCCAGAGAAGCCGGCAGCGTTTCTGGGTGTTGTTGATAAATGGCTTTCGATTTGCATAGTAGAGCTTTAACTTGCACTTACAGGTGTAGCGACCAACTGTATTTAGTGACAGTAGTTTTCTGAAGTGTTCCTGAGCCCATGTGGTGATATCCTTTAGAGATTGATGTCAGTTTTTGATACAGTGCCGTCTGAGGGATGGAATGTCACGGTCATTCAATGTTGGTTTCCGGCCATGCCGCTGGTTTATAGTCCGGAAAATACGGTGACCCAAAAATCTGCTATTTGTTTGTAGTTTCAAGTGAGGGATGAAGGAAAAGAAACATGAAGCGGGTCAGGGGTCACATTTGTTTTGCCCCATTAACAGCCCATTAAATCTTTTGTGCCACTGTGGTCCCCAAGTGAGTTGTTTACATTCATAATCCAAGAAGCACCCCCACTTCAACCACCCTTGAAGTCCATAATCCTTATCCAGGCCTCAGCCAAGGACCACCAGCACCAACTGGCAAACATCCATTGTTCCAACACACATGGGATGGCATGGAAGGCAGCACTCACTCTCTTCCCACATTCTCTGCATGCACAATATTTGTTGTGCCGTCCTTTGTGAAGCTGCGTTCCCATGCGACCGCCAGACGTCTTGACGTGAACTCACTTGTATTTATAGCGCCAGACTGTCGGCATAATGAGCTGATGAAGGTGTCGCCGCGTGCAAGAGACGACTCAGACGAGGTGACGACTGCAGCAAACGAGAGGAAAAAACATGGAAAGTGACGTTTATTTCCCCTCCATGAGCACGCGGGCTACAAAGTCCACATTGTCATGCAAATGAGACGCTCTGTCATGAACACATGAATGTTGCATGCTGGGATCTCCCGACTTGTACAAGTCAGTCGGACGACAATTCTCCTGGAAAATCTGCGCGAGACGTTAGGAAATTAAACATCTCTGCGTATTTTTATGAAAAATTAGTTCACCAGTTTGATTTGCAATTTTTTTCTCACTTTTTTGTCACAATTCCATAATAGTGGGGGTGCACCAATCAATGTATCTATTGATTATTTTTTCGATTAAGCTATATATATATATACAGGTAAAAGCCAGTAAATGAGAATATTTTGAAAAACTTGATTTATTTCAGTAATTGCATTCAAAAGGTGTAACTTGTACATTATATTTATTCATTGCACACAGACTGATGCATTCAAATGTTTATTTCATTTAATTTTGATGATTTGAAGTGGCAACAAATGAAGATCCAAAATTCCGTGTGTCACAAAATTAGAATATTACTTAAGGCTAATACAAAAAAAGGGATTTTTAGAAATGTTGGCCAACTGAAAAGTATGAAAATGAAAAATATGAGCATGTACAATACTCAATACTTGGTTGGAGCTCCTTTTGCCTCAATTACTGCGTTAATGCGGCGTGGCATGGAGTCGATGAGTTTCTGGCACTGCTCAGGTGTTATGAGAGCCCAGGTTGCTCTGATAGTGGCCTTCAACTCTTCTGCGTTTTTGGGTCTGGCATTCTGCATCTTCCTTTTCACAATACCCCACAGATTTTCTATGGGGCTAAGGTCAGGGGAGTTGGCGGGCCAATTTAGAACAGAAATACCATGGTCCGTAAACCAGGCACGGGTAGATTTTGCGCTGTGTGCAGGCGCCAAGTCCTGTTGGAACTTGAAATCTCCATCTCCATAGAGCAGGTCAGCAGCAGGAAGCATGAAGTGCTCTAAAACTTGCTGGTAGACGGCTGCGTTGACCCTGGATCTCAGGAAACAGAGTGGACCGACACCAGCAGATGACATGGCACCCCAAACCATCACCCAACCATGCAAATTTTGCATTTCCTTTGGAAATCGAGGTCACAGAGTCTGGAGGAAGACAGGAGAGGCACAGGATCCACGTTGCCTGAAGTCTAGTGTAAAGTTTCCACCATCAGTGATGGTTTGGGGTGCCATGTCATCTGCTGGTGTCGGTCCACTCTGTTTCCTGAGATCCAGGGTCAACGCAGCCGTCTACCAGCAAGTTTTAGAGCACTTCATGCTTCCTGCTGCTGACCTGCTCTATGGAGATGGAGATTTCAAGTTCCAAAAGGACTTGGCGCCTGCACACAGCGCAAAATCTACCCGTGCCTGGTTTACGGACCATGGTATTTCTGTTCTAAATTGGCCCGCCAACTCCCCTGAACTTAGCCCCATAGAAAATCTGTGGGGTATTGTGAAAAGGAAGATGCAGAATGCCAGACCCAAAAACGCAGAAGAGTTGAAGGCCACTATCAGAGCAACCTGGGCTCTCATAACACCTGAGCAGTGCCAGAAACTCATCGACTCCATGCCACGCCGCATTAACGCAGTAATTGAGGCAAAAGGAGCTCCAACCAAGTATTGAGTATTGTACATGCTCATATTTTTCATTTTCATACTTTTCAGTTGGCCAACATTTCTAAAAATCCCTTTTTTGTATTAGCCTTAAGTAATATTCTAATTTTGTGACACACGGAATTTTGGATTTTCATTTGTTGCCACTTCAAATCATCAAAATTAAATGAAATAAACATTTGAATGCATCAGTCTGTGTGCAATGAATAAATATAATGTACAAGTTACACCTTTTGAATGCAATTACTGAAATAAATCAAGTTTTTCAAAATATTCTAATTTACTGGCTTATACCTGTATATATACTGTATATCAGTGACGTGCGGTCACTAGAGGCAGGTGAGGCGGGGCCTCACCTGCCATCATGGAAAGAAAAAAATGTAAAAAGAAAAAAAAAAAATTAAATTGTTATATGTATCCAGTGATTATACTATAAAGTTATTTTCAATTTAACTTCACCAGTTTTAGATTATTTTTATTCAAAATCGCTGAATTTTCACATTTGCCATTCAAATACTGAGAAGAGACGGTGCGGTGAACAGCAGCCAGTTGAGGCACGTCACTCAGTGCCTCAACATGGATTGCGGACTCGGCTAACTGCTGGTCTACTGTGCAGTGAGACTGTATTGCTATATGAATTATATTATACATTTCCATAGTTTAGTTAGCTGAGGTATATAATGTACAGTGTATTTTGTCAACAACTGTATGTGTGTAACGTATTTCTTGTGCTGAGCAATCATAAAACTGCTGCGAAGACGCACTGGCTGAGGCACGCGAAACCCCGCCTCCTGGTGCTTAAGACACGTTCGCCGCAGACTCCACCCACCGACGGGAACGCCACACCAACCAAAGCCCACACCCAAACCCTCCACGTGCAAGACCGAATCCACCCAAAAAAAGTCACTTGACAAGAAGCCAAAAAGTGCAAAAAGAACAATGCTCGCGCCGGAGGAGCCGTGAACGACTGCAAGGACACTACATTAGGTACACCTGCAGACTGCAGCACGGATTTCATATTTCATTCATTCACAACTCCTCCAACACCAACACCACTGTTCCCGCACTTATAAGTAAAGGAAAGACCATAATAACGTTTTTTTTATTAAATGTGCTTTTTTGTGTGCTACAGTTTGTATGTGTAAAGTTAAAGTTAAGTTAAAGCAGGGGCGTCACTAGCTTTTAAGGACAGGGGGGGCTTTGCCCCCAGGAGATGCACAGGATGCGAGCGAATGTTACGCACGAGCACAAAACTTCACAAACGGCTAACAAAGACTTAGAAATTATTAATTATTATTATTATTATTTTTTTTAAATGCACGGGACGAAATGAAATGCTCCCCGGGACGATGGCTTTTAACCATATATTTTCTTTTTCTTTTTATGTATTTATTCATTTTACATTTTATATTAAATGTCTTGGTTTTTCCTCCCTCTGAAAATCCTATTAAATGTTTATCAAGCCATCCTATAATAATAAAACAGCTATTAATGTAACAATACAATAAAACAAATATATTTAATGATGTTTTTTTTCATTATTTTAACAATAGGCTAATGTATATTACTTTATATAGATTCTACAAGAAACACAAAACTTAAAAGAATAAATGATTTACAATTGCACACACAAGGTTTTGTGCAGCTTCACTCATTGTAAAGGAAGATAATGTGCTTCGTACACCTGCAGGACCGCAAGCAAGGTCGCAGAGAAAATGCGGGCTGGAATTTGAGTGATGTGGGCATTTTCTATATGAACAAGTGGAATGGATTGGATACCGACGCACGAAAGGGGCTCTCTACCTTACGCTACGAAGTGAGGGGAAACTGAGTGAATAATAACATTTATTTAAACTCATATTTGGGCCACTTTATAATGAATATGTCGGCATTTATTTGTAAAAAAAACCCCAAAAAACACCAAATTATTTAGGGGGGCTTAAGAATATTTTAGGGGGGCTTGAGCCCCCCTAAAATAGGCTTAACAACATCTAACAAATTGTGTTGGATGTAAATATAAACGGAATACAATGTTTTGCAAATCATTTTCAACCCATATTCAGTTGAATATGCTACAAAGACAACATATTTGATGTTCAAACTCATAAACTTTATTTTTTTTGTGCAAATAATAATTAACTTAGAATTTCATGGCTGCAACACGTGCCAAAGTAGTTGGGAAAGGGCATGTTCACCACTGTGTTACATGGCCTTTCCTTTTAACAACACTCAATAAATGATTGGGAACTGAGGAAACTAATTGTTGAAGCTTTGAAAGTGGAATTCTTTCCCATTCTTGTTTTATGTAGAGCTTGAGTCGTTCAACAGTCCGGGGTCTCCGCTGTCGTATTTTACGCTTCATAATGCGCCACACATTTTCGATGGGAGACAGGTCTGGACTGCGGGCGGGCCAGGAAAGTACCCGCACTCTTTTTTTTTTTACGAAGCCACGCTGTTGTAACACGTTCTGAATGTGGCTTGGCATTGTCTTGCTGAAATAAGCAGGGGCGTCCATGAAAAAGACGGCGCTTAGATGGCAGCATATGTTTTTCCAAAACCTGTATGTACCTTTCAGCATTAATGGTGCCTTCACAGATGTGTAAGTTACCCATGCCTTGGGCACTAATGCACCCCCATACCATCCCAGATACTTTCTTTTGAACTTTGCGTTGATAACAGTCTGGATGGTTCGCTTCCTCTTTGGTCCGGATGACAGGATGTTGAATATTTCCAAAAACTATTGGAAATGTGGACTTGTCACACCACAGAACATTTTTCCACTTTGCATGAGTCCATCTTAGATGATCTCGGGCCCAGAGAAGCCGGCGGCGTTTCTGGGTGTTGTTGATAAAGTCATGGACACTACAGTATCTTGCACCCACGTACACACCTACGGGTGCGAGGGTGTGCACGTGGTGGAACCAACACACACATGACCACACCACCATTCTAGCTCCTTCACTCAACGGTCAAAACATCCACTGGACTTTTGAACAATGCTTACTTCTCAGAGTGGTAAACACTGCTGACTTTGTTGCAATGTTCTTGAAAACATGCCAGCGCAGTTACTCCAGGTGGTATACAGTATTTTAGATGGTTTTAAGATGAATTCCACTTCCATCACAACAACATGTCTTCTGGATTGAAACAGAGCACAGACTGACCACACAGTCTTTGGGCCAACTTTGCAAATTGACGGCGACAAGGACTATTTCCCACTGTGTACATTCAACGTCTTCTCAATTTGCTCAGGTTGCCTCTGCTCACTGGAGGTCACGGTCTCTCCAAGGAGAGGGAGCGCTGCTCGGAATCTTCCAGCTCTTTTGCACTTCAAAGTCAGTCAGATCACAGACTTCCTATTTGGAGAATAGAAGACATGACATTGATCCCCAAAGATGGCGATCATATTTATTTCATTGTTTGTTTATCCATCAGTGCAAGTGATACTGGTGGGTCGGCTGTCACGAGTCCGCAATCATTTTTTAAAACAATTTAAAACAATTTTAAAATGTTTTAATTTTTTTAAACAATTTTAACAATTACAATTTTTTTTTTTAGGGTTAGGGTTAGGGTTAGGGTTAGGATTAGGGTTAGGGTTAGGGTAAAACATTTTTTAAAAAGTTAAAAAAAAGTTTTAAAAAGTTTTTATACCCAATCATGGCGGTTAATCAAATTTTTAACATTTCAATTTTTTTTTTTAAATGTTAAAAAATTTAAAAATGTTTACAAAAATTTTAAAAAAAAAATTTTTAATTAAAAAAAGTTTAAAAAAATTTAAAAATGTTAAAAAAAATGTTTTAAGTTAAAACATGATTTTCAAGGTAACATTTTTTTTTCAAGGTAAATTTTTTTTTTCAAAGTAAAAAATGATTTTCAAGGTAAAAAAAAATTTTCAAGGTAAAATTTTTTTTTCAATGTTAAAAATTATTTTCAAGGTAAACAAATGATTTTCAAGGTAAAAAAAAAATGTCAAAGTAAATTTTTTTTTTTCAAAGTAAATTTTTTTTTTCAAGGTTAAAAATGATTTTCAAGGTAAACAAATGATTTTCAAAGTAAAAAAAAATGTTCAAGGTAAATTTTTTTTTTTAAGGCAAAATTTTGTTTTCAAGGTAAAAAATGATTTTTAAGGTAAAAAAAATTTTTCAAGGTAAAATTTTTTTTTCCAAGGTTAAAAATGATTTTCAAGGTAAAAATCATTTTCTAATTTTTTTAATTTTTTTTAATTTTTAAAAAAAAATTTAAATTTAAAAAAAAATGATTTAAATTAAAAAAAAATAATAATAATAATTTTAAATTTAAAAGAAAAAATTTTTTTTTTAAATTTTTATAAAAAAATTAATTTTTTTAAATTTTTTAAAAAATTTTAAATTATTTTTAAATTTTTTAAAAAAGTTTTTAATTTTTTTTAACTTTTGTAAATTTTTGTAAATGTTTGTAAATTGTTTTAATTTTTTAAAACAATTTAAAACAATTTTTTTAAATTTAAATTTTTTTAAACAATTTTAACAATGAACTTTTATTAGGGTTAGGGTTAGGGTTAGGGTTAGTTAGGGTTAGGGTTAGGGTTAGGATTAGGGTTAGGGTTAGGGTTAGGGTTAGGGTTAGTTAGGGTTAGGGTAAACATTTTTTTTGAAAAAGTTAAAAATATTTAAAAAAATAAAAAAATCTAAAAAAAAAATTAAAACTATTAAAAAATTAAAAAATAAAAAATAAAATTTTAAATTAAAAAAATTAAAAAAAAATTAAAAAAAATTATTATTTTTTTTAAAAATTACAAAATGTTTTAAAATTTAAAAAAATTACAAAAATTTACAAAAATTAAAATTTTTAAAAAAAAAGTTACAACAACTTAAAAAATAAAAAAAAAATGTTTTAAGATAAAACATGATTTTCAAGGTAAAATTTTTTTTTTTTTAAGGTAAAAATTTTTTTTCAAGGTAAAAAATGATTTTCAAGGTAAAATACAATTTTCAAGGTAGCATTTTTTTTTTCAAGGTTAAAAATGATTTTCAAGATAAACAAATGATTTTCAAGGTAAAAAAAAATTTTCAAGGTAGATTTTTTTTTTCAAGGTAAAATTTTTTTTTCAAGGTTAAAAATGATTTTCAAGATAAACAAATGATTTTCAAGGTAAAAAAAAATTATCAAGGTACATTTTTTTTTTCAAGATGCATTATCCAATATTCCAGAAGGAATTTGACCCAATTTCCTCGACAAACTCCCCACCTTTTCAAGCTGAACGGCAGGAATGAAACGGGACAGGTCGTGACTTGATTTGTCCAAAGCTGCTGCACTGGCCCGGGATCGGCGTGCATACCAGAGAGGAGCAAACAGCCCATTCAGCAATCAATGTGAAACATGCTTACAGTTCAGAAAAGGGGGGGGGGGATCCTTCTTCCTGACACGACATTATTCCTACGAGTCTATTAGAAAATAACAGCGTTTCCAAAGAGCGGGGAGGAATACACGATGAGCAGTTAGCCTGAAATGACAACACACATTATTGGGCGATTAGTTTGCACAAGGCAGCTAATGGATTCAATCACAGCACATTAATAAACAAGACACTTAGCTTTGTATCTAACTGAGGAGCCTCATCAATCTTTCATTGAGGTGGCCGCGTACACATCCCATACTTTCAAACATTGTCAGCAGCTACGTCTTCTGTCCTGGAAGAAATGAAAGAACGATAAGTCATATTTTCCTCTGGCCAAGAAGTGTGAGCGATCGTTAGCAATGAATCCATGATTTCTTAGGCAGGTGCTTTCACAACTCCCCGCCCAAACAGCTCAATTTTTGTTCCGTCCGACCACAGAACTCTCTTCCAGAAGGTCTTATCTTTTGTCCATGTGATGTGAGATGAAACAAAATTGGAGCTGTTTGGCCTCAATACCCAGCAATATGTTTGGAGGAGAAAATCCCAGGAACACCATACCTACCGTCAAGCATGGTGGTGGTAGTATTATGCTCTGGGCCTGTTTTGCTGCCAATGGAACTGCTGCTTTAAATGGGACAATGAAAAAGGAGGATTAGCTCCAGATTCTTCAGGACAAGCTAAAATCATCAGCCCGGAGGTTGGGTCTTGGGCGCAGTTGTAATTTTAACAATGAACATTTTTTTTTTTAGGGTTAGGGTTAGGGTTAGGGTTAGGGTTAGGGTTAGGATTAGGGTTAGGGTTAGGGTAATTTTTTTTTTTTAAAGTTAAAAAAAAGTTTTAAAAAAGTTTAAAAAAGTTAAAAAAAATTTTTTTTAAAAGTTTAAAAAAAAGTTTAAAAAAGTAAAAAAAAAGTTAAAAAAAGTTACAAATATTTTAAAAAATTAAAAAAAAAATTAAAAATAATTTTAAATAAAAAATAAAAAAAATTAAAAAAAATTAAAGTTTTTTAAAATTTAAAAAAAAAATTTTAAAAAAATTTAAAATTTAAAAAAAAAAAAAAAATTTACAAAATTTACAAAAAATTTTTTTTTTTTTTTTAAAGTTTTAAAAAAAGTTTAAAAAAAGTTTAAAAAAAGTTTAAAAAAGTTAAAAAAAGTTAAAAAAAGTTAAAAATATTTTAAAAAATTAAAAAAAAATTAAAAAAATTTAAAATTAAAAAAATAAATAAAAATAAAATTAAATTAAAGTTTTTTTTTAAAAATTAAAAAAATATATATATTTTTTAAAATTTTTAAAAAAAAATTAAAAAAATTAAAACATTTTACAAAAATATTTTATTTTTTTAAAGTTAAAAAAAAATAAAAATAATAATAATAATAATTTAAAAAAATTTAGTATCACACCTCAAAAGTGGTAAAGGAATGGTTGAATCAGGCTCGAATGAAGGTTTTAGAATGGCTTGTAGAAGAAATGAAAGTGATAAGTCATATTTTCCTCTGGCCAAGAAGTGTGCGCGATTGTTAGCAATGAATCGATGATTTCTTTGGCAACTCCCCGCCCAAACAGCTCAATTTTTGTTCCGTCCGACCACAGAACTTTCTTCCAGAAGGTCTTATCTTTTGTCCATGTGATGTGAGATGAAACAAAATTGGAGCTGTTTGGCCTCAATACCCAGCAATATGTTTGGAGGAGAAAATCCCAGGACCACCATACCTACCGTCAAGTATGGTGGTGGTAGTATTATGCTCTGGGCCTGTTTTGCCGCCAATGGAACTGCTGCTTTAAATGGGACAATGAAAAAGGAGGATTAGCTCCAAATTCTTCAGGACAAGCTAAAATCATCAGCCCGGAGGTTGGGTCTTGGGCGCAGTTGTAATTTTAACAATGAACATTTTTTTGTAGGGTTAGGGTTAGGGTTAGGGTTAGGGTTAGGGTTAGGATTAGGGTTAGGGTAATTTTTTTTTTTTTAAAGTTAAAAAAAAGTTTAAAAAAAAGTTTTAAAAAGTTTAAAAAAAGTTTAAAAAAAAGTTAAAAAAAAGTTAAAAAAAAGTTAAAAAAAAGTTAAAAAAAAGTTTAAAAAAAAAGTTTAAAAAAAGTAAAAAATATTTTTAAAAATGTATATATTTTTTTTTTAATTTAAAATTTAAAAAAATAAAAAAAATAAAAAAACAATGGAACTGCTGCTTTAAATGGGACAATGAAAAAGGAGGATTAGCTCCAAATTGTTCAGGACAAGCTAAAATCATCAGCCCGGAGGTTGGGTCTTGGGCGCAGTTGTAATTTTAACAATGAACAATTTTTTTTAGGGTTAGGGTTAGGGTTAGGGTTAGGGTTAGGGTTAGGGTTAGGATTAGGGTTAGGGTTAGGGTAATTTTTTTTTTTTTTAAGTTAAAAAAAAGTTTAAAAAAAAGTTTTAAAAAGTTTAAAAAAAGTTTTAAAAAAAGTTTAAAAAAAAGTTAAAAAAAAAGTTAAAAAAAAGTTAAAAAAAAGTTAAAAAAAAGTTAAAAAAAAGTTTAAAAAAAAAGTTTAAAAAAAGTAAAAAATATTTTTAAAAATATATATATATTTTTTTTAATTTAAAATTTAAAAAAATAAAAAAAATAAAAAAACAATGGAACTGCTGCTTTAAATGGGACAATGAAAAAGGAGGATTAGCTCCAAATTGTTCAGGACAAGCTAAAATCATCAGCCCGGAGGTTGGGTCTTGGGCGCAGTTGTAATTTTAACAATGAACATTTTTTTTTAGGGTTAGGTTTAGGGTTAGGGTTAGGATTAGGGTTAGGGTTAGGGTAATTTTTTTTTTTTAAAGTTAAAAAAAAGTTTACATTTTTTTTTAAAAAGTTTAAAAAAAGTTTTAAAAAAAGTTAAAAAAAAGTTAAAAAAAAGTTAAAAAAAAGTTTTAAAAAAAGTTAAAAATATTTTAAAAAATTTAAAAAAATTAAAAAAATTTAAAAAAAAAATTAAAATAAAAAATAAAATAAAATAAATAAAAAATTAAAGTTTTTTAAAAAAAATTAAAAAATATTAAAAATGTTTTAATTTTTTTTTTTTAAATTAAAAAATTTAAAAAATTTACAAAAATATATATATATTTTTAAAAAGTTAAAAAAATAAAAAATAAAATAAAAAAATATTTAAAACATTTTTAGTATCACACCTCAAAAGTGGTAAAGGAATGGTTGAATCAGGCTAGAATGAAGGTTTTAGAATGGCTTGTAGAAGAAATGAAAGTGATAAGTCATATTTTCCTCTGGCCAAGAAGTGTGAGCGATCGTTAGCAAAGAATCGATGATTTCTTCGGCAGGTGCTTCCACAACTCCCCGGCGACTTCCGCCGCCAAACTTCCCCAGCCAGACCGGCCCCGCCCCCTGGCATTTCAAAGTGCTCAGCGGCCCGAGGAAGAAACGAGGCGTGACATTTCAGCGATGAAGACTAATAAACGTTATTCTCCAGCTCGCGTAAGCAAATGCAAGAGCTATGTTTTTATTGCGCCATCGAGGGCTGGGATTCTTCTCTATTCATTACTTTTTTTTTTTCTCCTGTTTTTCCCCTTTCTTTTCTGGGGTCTCTAATTAGCTAGCCACTACTGTGAAGACGCAGCTTTATAGTTTGGGTCATGCACAGGTCACTTGCTTTAACGCTGCGTGAGGAGCTCAATCCCACAAAATAACACAAATTGGCAATAGCGTCTTAAAACTGCATTATTTAGCAAAGGCATTACACATACAAACCGTATTTCCTCAAATGGTGCACCCCGCCGCTATTTAGAGTGAAGCACTTATGGAGAAACTACTATTGAATCATGCAACTAATGGCTACTTTCTATTGCAATATAGAATACTGCAGTTTTTAGCTCGGGGTCACATGGGCAATTACCCAGGGCGACATTCTCTAAGGGGTGCTTCAAAGATGAGGAGACAACATACATATATATAAATATACGGTAAATATATATATATATATATATATTAATATAAGTCTTCTGGCCCACCTATAATGACAATAACAAAAACTATTCTTTTTCATGGTGGTCCTAATTTGTACCCCTTTCAGATATCGCATTTACCTCCCATTAAAACCTTCACATTTTGCACAATGAGATGTAAGCATGGGATATAGTGTACATTCCTGTAACTTTCTGTTTGTAAAATATATAATTTTATTAGTATTTCATGATTGATATTTATAAATTAACATTCTTAATAAATGACAGTAGAATAAGCACACATCGGATTGGGGAGTCATAGTGTGACCACCTGGAATGACAGATTATGTGTGGTGTTGGAGTTGTCCGACTTTGTGTGTGTCTGTAAAGGCATCACTGTGTAAGTGTCTTATGTGCATGTGTAGGTCATACTTGCCAACCCTCCCGGATTTTCCGGGAGACTCCCGAAATTCAGCGCCTCTCCCGAAAACCTCCCGGGACAAATTTTCTCCCGAAAATCTCCCGAAATTGAGGCGGACTCAGGTATAACTGTAGAATGATGGAGGGCGAGTTCTTAGTTTCTTATGTGGGTTTATTGTTAGGCAGTTTCATTAACGTCCTCCCAGCGCGGCAACAACACACAACAACAGCGGTCACGTTTTTTTCTACCGTAAAGCAGTTCGTCTGCCGTAAACAGCAATGTTGTGACACTCTTAAACCGGACAATACTGCCATCTAGTGCATTTGATGAAAGCACTTTTGTGCGTGCCACACAGCAATGCATCATCAGAGAGGGTATTCAGCATGGTTCGAAAAATAGTGACAGAGAATAGAACAAGGATGGACAATTCAACCCTTAACTCAACAATGAGTAGATGAGTGTTATGTGTGTGTATATGTGTAACTAAATGAACACTGAAATTCAAGTTTTTATTATATATATATATATATATATATATATATATATATATATATATATATATATATATATATATATATATATATATGTATGTGTGGGGGAAAAAAATCACAAGACTATTTCATCTCTACAGGCCTGTTTCATGAGGGGGGGTTCCCTCAATCATCAGGAGATTTTAATGGGAGCATTCACATACCATGGTTTATATAGGGCACAGAGTGGGTGGGTACAGGCTGGTGTAGGGGCGTGGTGATTGGCTCATGTGTTACCTAGGAGGTGTTTCCGTCTGTGGCGGCATGCTGTTACAATTTCGCTGCGCTTGTTGAGGGATGACAGGTCTGGACGGTAAATAATAAACAGTTTTTCTTTCAAGCATAGGTTTGCATCTTTTATTACCACTATTGTAAGGTGTGCTGGATGCAAGAATTTGCCATGTTATTGAATATTCAACATTATTGTCTTTGAGGTCCCAAATGTGTTTGCTGAGTTCTGTGGTATTCCGCAGGTTTTGGTTCCTGAAAGAAGCCTTGTGATTGTTCCATCTGGTTTTGAACTCTCCTTCAGTTAATCCTACATATGTGTCGGATGTGTTAATGTCCTTGCGTATTACCTTAGATTGGTAGACAACTGATGCTTGTAAGCACCCCCCGTTGAGAGGGCAATCAGGTTTCTTTCGACAGTTACAGTCTTTGTTGGTTTTGGAGTCGCTCTGTCTGGGGGCCGACGGCTCATTTGCAATTGTTTTGTTGTGGTTTGAGATGATTTGTCGTATATTGTTCATGCAGCTGTAGCTCAATTTAATGTTGTTCTTGTTGAATACTTTTCTTAGGGTGTTGTCTTTGGGAAAGTGTTTGTCAATCAGATTGAGGAATTTGTGTCCAATGTTAGTTGAGACGTTTTTGCTGTATGGGGGGTTGTACCAGATGATGTCGTTTCGTTTTCTGTTCTTTTTTGGCTGGTTTCCTGGCGTGGGTTCATAGGTGAGGGTGTATATATATATATATATATATATATATATATATATATATATATATATATATATATATGTATATATATATATATATATATAACAGTATATGAAATACTTGACTTGGTGAATTTTAGCTGTAAATATACTCCTCCCCTCTTAACCACGCCCCCTCCTCCCAAAATCGGAGGTCTCAAGGTTGGCAAGTATGGTGTCGGTGCAGGTGAGAGCGAGCGAGCGGCTGCTGTTGATATGACAGAGTCGCTTGTGGTTGGGTTTGTTCGGCAGAAAATGACCACTTTTGCAAGATATAAATTCCAATAATTAAACAGTGAGGACAAAAACTGTTTACAAAATGCGATTTTTCTTTCCGAGGATGCGAGATAACTTTAGTAGTGTGTTATTTATATTATATTATGACAGCCTTTTGTTTATATACACATTGATCATTTGCTTTAGTTAGCATTTGGCCTGTCCTCGTTTTGAAATGAACAAAAGTGTATCAAGTAGGGGTGTAACGGTACACAAAAGTTTCGGTTCGGTACGTACCTCGGTTTAGAAGTCACGGTTCGGTTAATTTTCGGTACAGTAAGAAAACAACAAAATATACATTTTTGGGTTATTTATTTACCAAATTTGCAAAATCTTCTACCAAAAATGTTTTTCTTAGTGAAATATTTGATGTGAAGTAATGGGAACCTTGGATAGGTCAATAATTCATAATAACATTGATTTTATGTTTTGAGCAATGACAGTTTGAAAGAAAAAAAACAGCTTTGTTTATTAGTCAACATTGCAACTTTAAATTACATTTAACCTTTAAGCTTTTTTATTTCACTTTTGTTATGTTTTTGTTTATTTGAATAGTATTTATAATAACAAATTAAATGTGATAAATCTACGGATAAAAAGCAGAGCCTGGCGTTTATCATAACTCTCTCTCTCTCTCTCTGTCTCTGCCCCTCCTTCACCAATGCTGCTGTTTGTTTTGTTTTTAACCCCTTCTTAACCCTGGACGTACATTGAAATTACATGCAACCCTAACTCACAATGCCGGACATTTGAGGCATTTAAGAAACTCCGCCCTGACAGCTCCGCAAAAGAGGACATGTCCGGTGAAAAGAGGACGTATGGTCAGTCTATCCTAGCCCGTTAGCTGCTAGCATGCCGTGTGTTGTGCCTCGGTGTGCATTGTTTACACAACGTGCGTTACGCTACTTAATATGTCCGTGTGGAAACTCGTTCGGTACACCTCCGAACTGAACCGACACCGAAACGGTTCAATACAAATACACGTACCGTTACACCCCTAGTATCAAGTTATACATTTACAGTGTAAATAAATATTTCTGAATAATAATAATTGTCACAAGGGTAAAATATCCACTGAATAGATGTGAACTTCATAATCCCACTAATGGAAATAGTTGTTAGTTAATACACTTTATTGAGGATATTCCATTCATTGTAGACCAGCAGCACCTGTGGCAGCACAACAATGCACTGGTGTTCCACTTCCTGCCAACATGTGACGAGGAGTTGACCAACATTCTGCAGGCCGCCATGGACAATGAAATCTACTTCATGGGCAGGAGAGAAGTCGCACCTCACACTTCATGTGCCCTGTTATAGTGAGAGCACACCTGGGCCGTGTATGATGCAATCTCATCAGCGTGTTGATACGCCTCACCTGTCAGGTGGATGGATTAGCTCAGAAAAAGGAGAATTACTCAACACCACACCTTTAAATGGATTTGTCAACAATATGTGACAGAAATAGGCCTTTGTGTGTTTTTCTTTTCATCATGTATTGGTTTTGAGAGTTTTTTATACACACACACACACACACATACATATATATATATATATATATATATATATATATATATATATATATACATATATATATATATATATATATATATATATATATATATATATATATATATATATATATATATATATATATATGTACTTGTGTATATTCATATGTACATGTATATGTATATATATATATATATATATATATATATATACATGTATATGTATATATATATGTACATGAATATGTATATATATATATGTATATGTTTATGTTTATGTATATATGTATATGTATATATATATGCATATGTATATGTATATATATATATATATATATATATATATATGTATATGTATATATATATATATATGTATATGTATGTATATATAAATATATATATATATATATATATATATAGAGATGAAATAGTCTTGTGATTTTTTCCCCCCACACATACATATATATATATATATATATATATATATATATATATATATATATATATATATATATATATATATATATATATATATATATATATATATATATATGTCGTTGTGGCACTCGTGATTTAGGGCTATATAAGTAAACATTGATTGATATATATATGTATATATGTATATGTATATATATGCATATATATATATATATATATGTATATGTATATATATATGTATATGTATATATATATATGTTTATATATATGCATATATATGTATATGTATATATACATATATATGTATATGTTTATATATATTTATATATAAATATATAAATGTATATATACATATATATGTATGTATACATATATATGTATACATATATTTATATATATATATATATATATATGTCGTTGTGGCACTCGTGATTTAGGGCTATATAAGTAAACATTGATTGATATATATATATAAATGTATAGATAAATATAGATATATATATGTAACTATATATATATATATATATATATATATATATATATATATATATATATATATATATATATATATGTACATGTATATATATAGATATATAGAGATATATATATATATATATATATATATATATATATATATATATATATATATATATATATATATATATATACCGTATTTTCCGCACTATAAGGCGCACCTAAAAACCACAAATTTTCTCAAAAGCTGACAGTGCGGCTTATAACCCGGTGCGCTTTATATATGGATTAATATTAAGATTCATTTTCAAAAAGTTTCGGTCTCGCAACTACGGTAAACAGCCGCCATCTTTTTTCCCCGTAGAAGAGGAAGTGCTTCTTCTTCTACGCAAGCAACCGCCAAGGTAAGCACCTGCCCCCATAGAACAGGAAGCGCTTCTTCTTCTACTGTAAGCAACCACCCGCCCGCGTAGAAGAAAAAGAAGCGCGCGGATATTACCGTACGTTTCATTTCCCTTGTGTGTTTACATCTGTAAAGACCACAAAATGGCTCCTACTAAGCGACAGGGATCCGGTTCATGAAAAGACGCAATCTCTCCATCCGCACACAGATTACTATTTCACAGCAACTGCCTAAAGACTTTCAAGAAAAGCTGGCTACTTTCCGTGCATATTGTAAAAACAAGATAGCTGAAAAAAAGATCCGGCCAGAGAACATTATCAACATGGACGAGGTTCCACTGACTTTTGATATTCCTGTGAACCGCACTGTGGATACAACGGGAGCACGTACGGTGAATATTCGCACCACAGGGAATGAGAAGTCATCCTTCACTGTGGTTCTAGCTTGCCATGCTAATGGCCAGAAACTTCCACCCATGGTGATATTCAAAAGGAAAACCTTGCCAAAAGAGACCTTTCCAGCCGGCGTCATCATAAAAGCTAACTCGAAGGGATGGATGGATGAAGAAAAGATGAGCGAGTGGTTAAGGGAAGTTTACGCGAAGAGGCCGGGTGGCTTTTTTCACGCAGCTCCGTCCATGTTGATATACGACTCCATGCGCGCCCACATCACGCTGGTTTTTAATATATTATTAAAGTTTGACTGACCTATCTGACTGTTTTTTTGACATTCCTTTAGCGCAGTTAGATGCGGCTTATAACACGGGGCGGCTTATAGGTGGACAAAGTTTTGAAATATGCCGTTCATTGAAGGCGCAGCTTATAACCCAGGGCGCCTTATGGTGCGGAAAATACGGTATATATATATATACATGTTCAGTATTGTTTGTTTGATCGGGGTCTGACTTTTTTACTCCAAAAAAAAAATAGTTTTCATGGCACCGAGTCGTTTTCGGGTTTTGTTGGTTTAGCTGCCATTGTGCTTTCCCTCCCTGCTACAGTACATTGTTGACATCCACGCTCCTTCCGGCTAAAAAGTTCTTTCAAGTGATTCAAAACTTGTCGATAAGTAGCAGTGTTGCTGCGGTGTTTCATTAGCCCAGGCATTACAAATACAATAGAGAGTTAGGATATATCGTACAATAGATGTTGTTATACGATCATGTGGTCTAGAAGTACGTCTTGTGATGAACAACATTTGTCTTGGAAGCCCAACATGATCCAGAGTAAAGTCCTAATTGTAATAATACATAGAATTAAAATCAACAACTTTTAAATGAACCAAACACTCTTTGCTTCTTCTTTGTTGTCCAATTAATGGAGACACTAATTCAGTTGTAACGTTTTTATTGGTCAAGTGTGTCGTCTTTTATAGCTAGGAAAAAAAAACAAGTTTGCTTGTGACCTTTTTTTTTTTTTTTCCCTGGGAAATGTAATGTTGTAATCAAAAAGCTTTTTACTGCAACATTCCAAAGGATGACAAAGACAGAGCAATAAAGTCAATGAAATGAAGAACGCCCGTCATAAACGTTCTTCCTCAACTCTCTCAATATTCCCAATGATTGGGAATAGAATTGAACTGATGAGTCGTCCAGTCCATCACCGTGATTCACGCTAAAAGGAAGAAGTCACTCCTTTAATCACCTCCAAAAAAATTGTGCGTTTATCAGTTGTCTGTAACAACGTTCATCCTGATGGATTACACGCATTATGGCCTCACCGCCGATCTGATTGCTATTCCTGGCTGTGCTGATTACTAAATTACGCTGCTGATGCATTGCTGTTCAGCATGCAAGATTGATAGTGCCAATGAACACAAGACAACTTCGCCCATGGACACAGAAACGCTACAACACAGAAACGCTACAAGACACAGAAAAGCTACAAACCAGAAACGCTACAAGACAGAAACGCTATAAGACACAGAAACGCTACAAGACAGAAACGCTATAAGACACAGAAACGCTACAAGACAGAAACGCTATAAGACACAGAAACGCTACAAGACAGAAACGCTACAAGACAGAAACGCTATAAGACACAGAAACGCTACAAGACAGAAACGCTACAAGACACAGAAAAGCTACAAGACAGAAACGCTATAAGACACACAAACGCTACAAGACAGAAACACTAGAAGACACAGAAACGTTACAAGACAGAAACACTACAAGACAGAAACGCTACAAGACCGAAACGCTACAAGACAGAAACGCTATAAGACACACAAACGCTACAAGACAGAAACACTAGAAGACACAGAAACGCTACAAGACAGAAACACTACAAGACAGAAATGCTACAAGACCGAAACGCTACAAGACAGAAACGCTACAAAACAGAAACGCTACAAGACAAAAACGCGACAAGATAAAAGCTACAAGACAGAAATGCTACAAGACAGAAACGCTACAAGAGAGAAAGACGACAAGACAGAAACGCTACAAGACAGAAACGCTACAAGACACAGAAAAGCTACAAGACAGAAACGCTATAAGACACACAAACGCTACAAGACAGAAACACTAGAAGACACAGAAACGTTACAAGACAGAAACACTACAAGACAGAAACGCTACAAGACCGAAACGCTACAAGACAGAAACGCTATAAGACACACAAACGCTACAAGACAGAAACACTAGAAGACACAGAAACGCTACAAGACAGAAACACCACAAGACAGAAATGCTACAAGACCGAAACGCTACAAGACAGAAACGCTACAAAACAGAAACGCTACAAGACAAAAACGCGACAAGATAAAAGCTACAAGACAGAAATGCTACAAGACAGAAATGCTACAAGACAGAAACGCTACAAGACAGAAACGCTATAAGACACAGAAACGCTACAAGACAGAAACGCTACAAGACACAGAAACGCTACAAGACAGAAACACTACAAGACAGAAACGCGACAAGAAAAACGCTACAAGACAGAAACGCCACAAGACAGAAACACGACAAAACAAACGCTACCTGACAGAAACGCTACAAGACAGAAACGCTACAAGACACAGAAACGCTACAAGACAGAAACGCGACAAGACAAAAGCTACAAGACAGAAACGCTACAAGACAGAGATGCTACAAGACAAAAACGCTACAAGACAGAAACGCTATAAGACACAGAAATGCTACAAGACCGAAGCGCTACAAGACAGAAACGCTACAAGACAGAAACACAAGACAAAAGCTACAAGACAGAAACACTACAAGACAGAAATGCTACAAGACAGAAACGCTACAAGACAGAAACGCTCCAAGACAGGAACGCTATAAGACACAGAAACGCTACAAGACAGAAACGCTACAAGACAGAAACGCTACAAGACAGAAACGCTACAAGACACAGAAAAGCTACAAGACCGAAACGCTACAAGACAGAAACGCGACAAGACAAAAGCTACAAGACAGAAACGCTACAAGACAGAAATGATACAAGACAGAAACGCTACATGATAGAAACGCTACAAGACAGAAACGCTACAAGACAGAAACGCTATAAGACACAGAAAAGCTACAAGACAGAAACGTTGCAAGACAGAAACGCTGCAAGACAGAAACGCTACAAGACAGAAATGCGACAAGACAAATGCTACAAGACAGAAACGCTACAAGACAGAAACGCTACAAGACACAGAAAAGCTACAAGACACAGAAAAGCTACAAGACAGAAACGCTAGAAGACACAGAAACGCTACAAGACAGAAACGCTACAAGACACAGAAAAGCTACAAGACTGAAACGCTACAAGACAGAAACGCGACAAGACAAAAGCTACAAGACAGAAACGCTACAAGACAGAAACGCTATAAGACACAGAAACGCTATAGGACACAGAAACGCTACAAGACAGAAACGCTACAAGACAGAAACGTTGCAAGACAGAAACGCTACAAGACAGATACGCGACAAGACAAACGCTACAAGACAGAAACGCTACAAAACAGAAACGCTATAAGACACAGAAAAGCTACAAGACCGAAACGCTACAAGACACAGAAAAGCTACAAGACACAGAAAAGCTACAAGACAGAAACGCTAGAAGACACAGAAACGCTACAAGACAGAAACGCTACAAGACACAGAAAAGCTACAAGACTGAAACGCTACAAGACAGAAACGCTGCAAGACAGAAACGCTATAAGACAGAAACGCTACAAGACACAGAAACGCTACAAGACTGAAACGCTATAAGACACATAAACGCTACAAGACAGAAGCGCTACAAGACACAGAAACACTACAAGACAGAAACGCTACAAGACAGAAACACTACAAGACAGAAACGCGACAAGAAAAACGCTACAAGACAGAAACGCTACAAGACAGAAACGCTACAAGACAGAAACGCTACAAGACAGAAACACCACAAGACAGAAACGCTATAAGACACAGAAACGCTACGACACAGAAACGCTACAAGACAGAAACGCTACAAGACAGAAATGCTACAAGACAGAAAAGCTACAAGACAGAAACGCTATAAGACACAGAAACGCTACAAGACAGAAACGCTACAAGACAGAAACACTACAAGACCGCAACGCTACAAGACAGAAACGCTATAAGACACAGAAACGCTACAATACAGAAACGCTACAAGACACAGAAATGCTACAAGACCGAAGCGCTACAAGACAGAAACGCTACAAGACAGAAACGCTACAAGACAGAAACACAAGACAAAAGCTACAAGACAGAAACACTACAAGACAGATACGCTACAAGACAGAAACGCTACAAGACAGAAACGCTACAAGACAGGAACGCTATAAGACACAGAAACGCTACAAGATAGAAACGCTACAAGACACAGAAATGTTACAAGACAGAAACGCTACAAGACAGAAACGTGACAAGACAGAAACACGACAAGACAAACGCTACAAGACAGAAACGCTACAAGACAGAAACGCTACAAGACACTGAAACGCTACAAGACACAGAAACGCTACAAGACAGAAACGCTACAAGACAGAAACGCGACAAGACAAACGCTACAAGACAGAAACGCTACAAGACAGAAACGCTACAAGACACAGATGTAGAGATGGGATGCAGAAGTCATTAAGAAGGTGACAGAGTTATAGAAGTCAGTGCTGGCAAAAGAGGGCACATCACAGTTTTTGGCTTGGGCTCCATTTGTGTGTGTGACTCCATTTGTGTGTGTGACTCGTGCGTGTGTGACTCGGGGGCAAATTCCCTGCTGGTCTTTAGACAACCTCAGGCTCTTCTTTCAACTTCAGCGAGTCTCTGTCTCTATCAGCCTGGGATCAGCTCTTCTCTCTCCGACTGTGCCCACGCTGTCTGTTGCATCAATGTAAGCAGGCTGCCACCACAGGGAGGCTGACACACACACACACACACACACACACACACACACACACACACACACACACACACACACACACTTGTATTTCGTACCTTCTTAAGACCTGAGAAAAAAGCCTCCCTCTTTAGGACCAGCCTTTCTAGATATATAAAGAAGTGTATTTACAACATTAATAATATATACATACTATGCAAATATAAAAAAGCTTGTTGTGAAAAATGAGTTGGAATTTTACAAGAAAAAGTTCACAATTTCACGAGAAAAACTTATAATTTTGGCAGTATTATAACAAAAGTCCTCATTTTACTCAACGCAAGTCAAAATTTTACAAGAAAAACCGAACATTTGTGCAATATTATGACAAAAGTTGGATTTTTACTCAATAACAGTCGCACTTTTACAAGAAAAAGCTTAACATTTTGGCAACTTTATGAGAACCATGAGCTTATGTAACGAAATTCCGTTCTTTTCTGTGCTGTAAAGTTCAAATTTGAATGACAATTAAAAAGGAAATCTAAGTCTAAAAGAGTCGTAATTTTACGCGACAAAAGTCACAATTTTATAAGAAAACTTAAAAATGTCGGCAATATTTATAATAATAATCAGAATTTTACTCAAAAAAATGTCACTATTTTACAACAAAAAACTTGGCAATATTGTGATAAAAGTCAGAATTTTATATGACAAATGTCACCATTTTGCATTAAAAAGTAATAATTGTATATAAAAAAGTAATAATTTTACGAGAAAACATTGCAAGTTATTGAAGTATGTCTCTATATACATATTTATGTATTTATTTTTTATTAATTTTAGCCAAAGGGGGCGCACTTCATATTTTTACACACACTTGTTATTTCATATGTTGACCAGAGGAGGCGGACTTTTAAAAGCGACACACGTTCCATCTGAAAAATCCCTCTTTTTTGGGACCACCCTCATTTTGACCAGCAGGGGTGCAAATGAGATCTCTATTTTTTGTTTTTTTTGGTAATGTGCTTAAGGCCGATGACAAAGGAGTCAGGGACCACATTAAAATCAAGCAAAAAAACCCTGACTTTGGAGCAATGTTCACGGACTCTAGTATTTGGCTCTCTATTCGATGCAATGTTATTGGGACCATGATTTATGTCGTCACTTGTTCACGCCTCCTCATATGGAAGATACTTTTCCTTCTTCGTGTCTCAAGAAGGGTAGAAATACAAGAACACACACACACACACACACACACACACACATGCACACATTCTTGTATTTTGTACCTTCTTAAGACCTGAGAAAAAAGCCTCCCTCTTTAGGACCAGCCTTTCTAGATATATAAAGAAGTGTATTTACAACATTAATAATATATACATACTATGCAAATATAAAGAAGCTTGTTGTGAAAAATGAGTTTGAATTTCACAAGAAAAAGTTCACAATTTCACAAGAAAAACTTGAAATTGTGGCAGTAATATAACAAAAGTCGTCATTTTACTCAACGCAAGTCAACATTTTACAAGAAAAACTGAACATTTGTGCAATATTATGACAAAAGTTGGATTTTTACTCAATAACAGTCGCAATTTTACAAGAAAAAGCTTAACATTTTGGCAACTTTATGAGAACCATGAGCTTATGTAACGAAATTCCGTTCTTTTCTGTGCTGTAAAGTTCAAATTTGAATGACAATTAAAAAGGAAGTCTAAGTCTAAAAGAGTCGTCATTTTACGCGACAAAAGTCACAATTTTATAAGAAAACTTAAAAATGTCGGCAATATTTATAATAATAATCAGAATTTTACTCAAAAAATGTCACTATTTTACAAGAACAACAAAAAACTTGGCAATATTGTGATAAAAGTCAGAATTTTATATGACAAATGTCACCATTTTGCATTAAAAAGTAATAATTGTATATAAAAAAGTAATCATTTTACGAGAAAACATTGCAAGTTATTGAAGTATGTCTCTATATACATATTTATGTATTTATTTTTTATTAATTTTAGCCAAAGGGGGCGCACTTCATATTTTTACACACACTTGTTATTTCATATGTTGACCAGAGGAGGAGGACTTTTAAAAGCGACACCATTTGAAAAATCCCTCCTTTTTGGGACCACCCTCATTTCGACCAGCAGGGGTGCAAATGAAATCTCTATTTTTTGTTTTTTTTTGGTAATGTGCTTAAGGCCGATGACAAAGGAGTCAGGGACCACATTAAAATCAACCAAAAAAAACCTGACTTTGGAGCAATGTTCACGGACTCTAGTATTTGGCTCTCTATTCGATGCAATGTTATTGGGACCATGATTTATGTCATCACTTGTTCACACCTCCTCATATGGAAGATACTTTTCCTTCTTCGTGTCTCAAGAAGGGTAGAAATACAAGAACACACACACACACACACACACACACACACACACACACACACACACACACACACACACACACACACACACACACACACACACACACACACTTGTATTTCGTACCTTCTTAAGACCTGAGAAAAAAGCCTCCCTCTTTAGTACCAGCCTTTCTAGATATATAAAGAAGTGTATTTACAACATTAATAATATATACATACTATGCAAATATAAAGAAGCTTGTTGTGAAAAATGAGTTGGAATTTCACAAGAAAAAGTTCACAATTTCACGAGAAAAACTTAGAATTTTTGGCAGTATTATAACAAAAGTCCTCATTTTACTCAACGCAAGTCAACATTTTACAAGAAAAACTGAACATTTGTGCAATATTATGACAAAAGTTGGATTTTTACTCAATAACAGTCGCACTTTTACAAGAAAAAGCTTAATTTGGCAACTTTATGAGAACCATGAGCTTATGTAACGAAATTCCGTTCTTTTCTGTGCTGTAAAGTTCAAATTTGAATGACAATTAAAAAGGAAGTCTAAGTCTAAAAGAGTCGTCATTTTACGTGACAAAAGTCACAATTTTATAAGAAAACTTAAAAATGTCGGCAATATTTATAATAACAATCAGAATTTTACTCAAAAAATGTCACTATTTTACAAGAACAACCAAAAACTTGGCAATATTGTGATAAAAGTCAGAATTTTATATGACAAATGTCACCATTTTTGCATTAAAAAGTAATAATTTTATATAAAAAAAGTAATAATTTTACGAGAGAATATTGCAAGTTATTGAAGTATGTCTCTATATAGATATTTATTTTTTATTAATTTTAGCCAAAGGGGGCGCACTTCATATTTTTACACACACTTGTTATTTCATATGTTGACCAGAGGAGGAGGACTTTTAAAAGCGACACACGGTCCATTTGAAAAATCCCTCCTTTTTGGGACCACCCTCATTTAGACCAGCAGGGGTGCAAATGAGATCTCTATTTTTTGTTTTTTTGGTAATGTGCTTAAGGCCGATGACAAAGGAGTCAGGGACCATTAAAATCAACCAAAAAAACCCTGACTTTGGAGCAATGTTCACGGACTCTAGTATTTGGCTCTCTATTCGATGCAATGTTATTGGGACCATGATTTATGTCATCACTTGTTCACACCTCCTCATATGGAAGATACTTTTCCTTCTTGGTGTCTCAAGAAGGGTAGAAATACAAGAACACACACACACACACACACACACACACACACACACACACACACACACACACACACAGACACACACACACACACACACACACACTTGTATTTTGTACCTTCTTAAGACCTGAGAAAAATGCCTCCCTCTTTAGGACCAGCCTTTCTAGATATATAAAGAAGTGTATTTACAACATTAATAATATATACATACTATGCACATATGAAAAAGCTTGTTGTGAAAAATGAGTTGGAATTTCACAAGAAAAAGTTCACAATTTCACGAGAAAAACTTAGAATTTTGGCAGTATTATAACAAAAGTCGTCATTTTACTCAACGCAAGTCAACATTTTACAAGAAAAACTGAACATTTGTGCAATATTATGACAAAAGTTGGATTTTTACTCAATAACAGTCGCACTTTTACAAGAAAAAGCTTAACATTTTGGCAACTTTATGAGAACCATGAGCTTATGTAACGAAATTCCGTTCTTTTCTGTGCTGTAAAGTTCAAATTTGAATGACAATTAAAAAGGAAGTCTAAGTCTAAAAGAGTCGTCATTTTACGCGACAAAAGTCACAATTTTATAAGAAAACTTAAAAATGTCGGCAATATTTATAATAACAATCAGAATTTTACTCAAAAAATGTCACTATTTTACAAGAACAACAAAAAACTTGGCAATATTGTGATAAAAGTCAGAATTGTATATGACAAATGTCACCATTTTGCATTAAAAAGTAATAATTGTATATAAAAAAAGTAATAATTTTACGAGAAAACATTGCAAGTTATTGAAGTATGTCTCTATATACATATTTATGTATTTATTTTTTATTAATTTTAGCCAAAGGGGGCGCACTTCATATTTTTACACACACTTGTTATTTCATATGTTGACCAGAGGAGGCGGACTTTTAAAAGCGACACACGGTCCATTTGAAAAATCCCTCCTTTTTGGGACCACCCTCATTTTGACCAGCAGGGGTGCAAATGAGATCTCTATTTTTTGTTTTTTTTGGTAATGTGCTTAAGGCCGATGACAAAGGAGTCAGGGACCACATTAAAATCAACCAAAAAAACCCTGACTTTGGAGCAATGTTCACGGACTCTAGTATTTGGCTCTCTATTCGATGCAATGTTATTGGGACCATGATTTATGTCATCACTTGTTCACGCCTCCTCATATGGAAGATACTTTTCCTTCTTTGTGTCTCAAGAAGGGAGAAATACAAGAACACACACACACACACACACACACACACACACACACACACACACACACACACACACACACACACACACACACACTTGTATTTCGTACCTTCTTAAGACCTGAGAAAAAAGCCTCCCTCTTTAGGACCAGCCTTTCTAGATATATAAAGAAGTGTATTTACAACATTAATAATATATACATACTATGCACATATGAAAAAGCTTGTTGTGAAAAATGAGTTGGAATTTCACAAGAAAAAGTTCAAAATTTCACGAGAAAAACTTAGAATGTTGGCAGTATTATAACAAAAGTCGTCATTTTACTCAACGCAAGTCAAAATTTTACAAGAAAAACCGAACATTTGTGCAATATAATGACAAAAGTTGGATTTTTACTCAATAACAGTCGCACTTTTACAAGAAAAAGCTTAACATTTTGGCAACTTTATGAGAACCATGAGCTTATGTAACGAAATTCCGTTCTTATCTGTGCTGTAAAGTTCAAATTTGAATGACAATTAAAAAGGAAGTCTAAGTCTAAAAGAGTCGTCATTTTACGCGACAAAAGTCACAATTGTATAAGAAAACTTAAAAATGTGGGCAATATTTATAATAATAATCAGAATTTTACTCAAAAAATGTCACTATTTTACAAGAACAACAAAAAACTTGGCAATATTGTGACAAAAGTCTGAATTTTATATGACAAATGTCACCATTTTGCATTAAAAAGTAATATTTTTATATAAAAAAGTAATAATTTTATATAAAAAAGTAATAATTTTATATAAAAAAGTAATAATTTTACGAGAAAACATTGCAAGTTATTGAAGTATGTCTCTATATACATATTTATGTATTTATTTTTTATTAATTTTAGCCAAAGGGGGCGCACTTCATATTTTTACACACACTTGTTATTTCATATGTTGACCAGAGGAGGCGGACTTTTAAAAGCGACACACGGTCCATTTGAAAAATCCCTCTTTTTTGGGACCACCCTCATTTCGACCAGCAGGGGTGCAAATGAGATCTCTATTTTTTGTTTTTTTTGGTAATGTGCTTAAGGCCGATGCCAAAGGAGTCAGGGACCACATTAAAATCAACCAAAAAAACCCTGACTTTGGAGCAATGTTCACGGACTCTAGTATTTGGCTCTCTATTCGATGCAATGTTATTGGGACCATGATTTATGTCATCACTTGTTCACACCTCCTCATATGGAAGATACTTTTCCTTCTTCGTGTCTCAAGAAGGGTAGAAATACAAGAACACACACACACACACACACACACACACACACACACACACACTTGTATTTCGTACCTTCTTAAGACCTGAGAAAAAAGCCTCCCTCTTTAGGACCATCCTTTCTAGATATATAAAGAAGTGTATTTACAACATTAATAATATATACATACTATGCAAATATGAAAAAGCTTGTTGTGAAAAATTAGTTGGAATTTCACAAGAAAAAGTTCACAATTTCACGAGAAAAACTTATAATTTTGGCAGTATTATAACAAAAGTCCTCATTTTACTCAACGCAAGTCAAAATTTTACAAGAAAAGCTGAACATTTGTGCAATATTATGACAAAAGTTGGATTTTTACTCAATAACAGTTGCACTTTTACAAGAAAAAGCTTAACATTTTGGCAACTTTATGAGAACCATGAGCTTATGTAACGAAATTCCGTTCTTTTCTGTGCTGTAAAGTTCAAATTTGAATGACAATTAAAAAGGAAGTCTAAGTCTAAAAGAGTCGTAATTTTACGCGACAAAAGTCACAATTTCATAAGAAAACTTAAAAATGTCGGCAATATTTATAATAATAATCAGAATTTTACTAAAAAAAATGTCACTATTTTACAAGAACAACAAAAAACTTGGCAATATTGTGATAAAAGTCAGAATTTTATATGACAAATGTCACCATTTTGCATTAAAAAGTAATAATTGTATATAAAAAAAGTAATAATTTTACGAGAAAACATTGCAAGTTATTGAAGTATGTCTCTATATACATATTTATTTTTTATTAATTTTAGCCAAAGGGGGCGCACTTCATATTTTTACACACACTTGTTATTTCATATGTTGACCAGAGGAGGAGGACTTTTAAAAGAGACACACGGTCCATCTGAAAAATCCCTCTTTTTTGGGACCACCCTCATTTTGACCAGCAGGGGTGCAAATGAGATCTCTATTTTTTGTTTTTTTTGGTAATGTGCTTAAGGCCGATGACAAAGGAGTCAGGGACCACATTAAAATCAACCAAAAAAACCCTGACTTTGGAGCAATGTTCACGGACTCTAGTATTTGGCTCTCTATTCGATGCAATGTTATTGGGACCATGATTTATGTCATCACTTGTTCACACCTCCTCATATGGAAGATACTTTTCCTTCTTCGTGTCTCAAGAAGGGTAGAAATACAAGAACACACACACACACACACACAAACACACACACACACACACTTGTATTTCGTACCTTCTTAAGACCTGAGAAAAAAGCCTCCCTCTTTAGGACCAGCCTTTCTAGATATATAAAGAAGTGTATTTACAACATTAATAATATATACATACTATGCACATATGAAAAAGCTTGTTGTGAAAAATGAGTTGGAATTTCACAAGAAAAAGTTCACAATTTCACGAGAAAAACTTATAATGTTGGCAGTATTATAACAAAAGTCCTCATTTTACTCAACGCAAGTCAAAATTTTACAAGAAAAACTGAACATTTGTGCAATATTATGACAAAAGTTGGATTTTTACTCAATAACAGTCGCACTTTTACAAGAAAAAGCTTAACATTTTGGCAACTTTATGAGAACCATGAGCTTATGTAACAAAATTCCGTTCTTTTCTGTGCTGTAAAGTTCAAATTTGAATGACAATTAAAAAGGAAGTCTAAGTCTAAAAGAGTCATCATTTTACGCGACAAAAGTCACAATTTTATAAGAAAACTTAAAAATGTCGGCAATATTTATAATAATAATCAGAATTTTACTCAAAAAAATGTCACTATTTTACAAGAACAACAAAAAACTTGGCAATATTGTGATAAAAGTCAGAATTTTATATCGCAAATGTCACCATTTTGCATTAAAAAGTAATAATTTTATATAAAAAAGTAATAATTTTACGAGAAAACATTGCAAGTTATTGAAGTATGTCTCTATATACATATTTATGTATTTATTTTTTTATTAATTTTAGCCAAAGGGGGCGCACTTCATATTTTTACACACACTTGTTATTTCATATGTTGACCAGAGGAGGAGGACTTTTAAAAGCAACACACGGTCCATTTGAAAAATCCCTCCTTTTTGGGACCACCCTCATTTTGACCAGCAGGGGTGCAAATGAGATCTCTATTTTTTGTTTTTTTTGGTAATGTGCTTAAGGCCGATAACAAAGGAGTCAGGGACCACAGATGACAAAGGAGTCAGGGACCACAGATGACAAAGGAGTCAGGGACCACAGATGGCCCCTGTGCCGCACTTTGGGCAACCCAGCTGTAGAAGCTAACTGTTAATGACCACTATAGTCTTCGTAGTGTAGTGTATTAGTTCATCCTATGCTCACATATGACTTGTCTTACGTCAGCACAGGAAGTGGTAAAATCAGCCGTTCACCTGGCGGGGACGAATAGGTAAGTCCTTCTTTAGCTGCCATCTTGTTTTATCATATTTTGTTGCCTTTGCACCTTTTTGTTTACTTTTGTATGCACATTAAAATCAACCAAAAAACCCTGACTTTGGAGCAATGTTCACGGACTCTAGTATTTGGCTCTCTATTCGATGCAATGTTATTGGGACCATGATTTATGTCATCACTTGTTCACACCTCCTCATATGGAAGATACTTTTCCTTCTTCGTGTCTCAAGAAGGGTAGAAATACAAGAACACACACACACACACACACACACACACACGCGCACACACACACACACACACACTTGTATTTCGTACCTTCTTAAGACCTGAGAAAAAAGCCTCCCTCTTTAGGACCAGCCTTTCTAGATATATAAAGAAGTGTATTTACAACATTAATAATATATACATACTATGCACATATGAAAAAGCTTGTTGTGAAAAATTAGTTGGAATTTCACAAGAAAAAGTTCACAATTTCACGAGAAAAACTTAAAATTTTGGCAGTATTATAACAAAAGTCCTCATTTTACTCAACGCATGTCAAAATTTTACAAGAAAAACTGAACATTTGTGCAATATTATGACAAAAGTTGGATTTTTACTCAATAACAGTCGCAATTTTACAAGAAAAAGCTTAACATTTTGGCAACTTTATGAGAACCATGAGCTTATGTAACGAAATTCCGTTCTTTTCTGTGCTGTAAAGTTCAAATTTGAATGACAATTAAAAAGGAAGCCTAAGTCTAAAAGAGTCGTCATTTTACGCGACAAAAGTCACAATTTTATAAGAAAACTTAAAAATGTCGGCAATATTTATAATAACAATCAGAATTTTACTCAAAAAATGTCACTATTTTACAAGAACAACCAAAAACTTGGCAATATTGTGATAAAAGTCGGAATTTTATATGACAAATGTCACCATTTTGCATTAAAAAGTAATAATTTTGTATAAAAAAGTAATAATTTTACGAGAAAACATTGCAAGTTATTGAAGTATGTCTCTATATACATATTTATGTATTTATTTTTTTATTAATTTTAGCCAAAGGGGGCGCACTTCATATTTTTACACACACTTGTTATTTCATATGTTGACCAGAGGAGGAGGACTTTTAAAAGCGACACACGGTCCATTTGAAAAATCCCTCCTTTTTGGGACCACCCTCATTTCGACCAGCAGGGGTGCAAATGAGATCTCTATTTTTTGTTTTTTTTGGTAATGTGCTTAAGGCCGATGACAAAGGAGTCAGGGACCACAGATGACAAAGGAGTCAGGGACCACAGATGACAAAGGAGTCAGGGACCACAGATGACAAAGGAGTCTGGGACCACAGATGGCCCCTGTGCCGCACTTTGGTCAACCAAGCTGTAGAAGCTAACTGTTAATGACCACTATAGTCTTAGTGTATTAGTTCATCCTATGCTCACATATGGGTTGTCTTACGTCAGCACAGGAAGTGGTAAAATCAGCCGTTCACCTGGCGGGGACGAATAGGTAAGTCCTTCTTTAGCTGCCATCTTGTTTTATCATATATTGTTGCCTTTGCAGCTGTCAATGTTTACTTTTGTATGCACATTAAAATCAACCAAAAAACCCTGACTTTGGAGCAATGTTCACGGACTCTAGTATTTGGCTCTCTATTAGATGCAATGTTATTGGGACCAGGCCCGGCCCTAACCAATCTGGCGCCCTAGGCAAGATTTTAGGTGGCGCCCCCCCACATCGGCAGTGAAGTGTATATACTCACAAGAAACCGAATAGCTTTGTCTTTGACCTTTTTTTTACTTAAAGAAAGCAAATTAACAATCAGAATAGCTAACAAGATCAAAAATAAATAAATAAATAAATGAATGCAAAAAATAAAAAATGAATATATGAAATACAATATTTTTTACATACATATTGCTTAATTAACATTAATGATGTGCACTTTAACAACTAGGCTTACAACTATACCTAATATATAAAGGGGTGGAAAAGTGACTATTACCTGCAGGGCAAACATTAGCTAACCAGAAGGCAATAACAATGTAAACAAAAAACACCTGCTTAAAAGATCTAATACAAATGTCCCTGAGGAATGTAAGGTGGGAGTACTGTAATTACCTAACGTTACATTATTATTTTCCATAACAATTTAGCCCCCTCCACAATATTAACCCGACGTTAAAACAGAACTGGCGTGGCACTGGCGTGGCGCCCCCTGATGGACGGCGCCCTTAGCATTTGCCTATACGGCCTATGCCACGGGCCGGCCCTGATTGGGACCATGATTCACTTCACTTGTTCACACCTCCTCATATGGAAGATACTTTTCCTTCTTCGTGTCTCAAGAAGGGTAGAAATACAAGAACACACACACACACACACACACACACACACACACACACACACACACACACACACACACACACACACAGGCATGCAGAGCGCCTGTGCAAGAGCATGCATGCACACATGCCCACGCTCGGCGGGGAGCTATTTGTGCGTGTGCAAGGCGGCAATGGAGGCCTTCCTTCCCCTGGGTGCCAGGTGCCGACAGGATATCTTCTGCTAAAGGCAGTTATCTAAGTGTGAGCAGAGCGTAGGAAAAAAAAAAGCAGGGGGTGGGGATTCACCAGGGTATTGTCAGGACGCTGCTGCAACATGCAAAGGCAAAAAAAAAACAACCTCTGTCTGCATCTTGAAGAATAAAAATACCTCCTGGAGAATGCAGATCAGCTCCTCTGAAGTCAGCGCCCATTATTCAAAGTGTTGCTTTGGTATTTGTCGGTAATCTCATTTGTTTCACAAAAACAAACAATGCTCTGAGAGAAACAGGATGTCAGAAAACGCATCGACTGTTGTGACGTTTGATGCTGCTGACGCCGATACCAGTGATACCAGTGATACCAGTGATACCAGTGATCCATGAGTGTATCATGAACGTCTTTCAATGGATTTAAGGTGAGTGCCATTCTTCGCTCAACAACATCAACGCAATATGTCAACGACTTCCTTATTGTCTGTTATTACGTACAAGTGTTAGAGCAAAACAAAGTCAACAGTACACAATAACGCAACAAAAGCAATAACTACTATCGCCTCCTCATTTAAACACTGTATTTTTTGGACTAAAAGGCGCACTTGATATCCTTTAATTTTCTCAAAAATCTCCGCCTTATAATCCGGTGCGCCCTATGGTATGGAAAATACGTTAGTACTGGTATACCGTACAACCCTACGTTGTACGTCAACCAGTGGCAAAAAAGTCTAAAGTCAAGCCAAACATACTGCTGTAAATAAATACCGTATTTTCCGCACTATAAGGCGCACCTAAAAACCACAAATTTTCTCAAAAGCTGACAGTGCGCCTTATAACCCGGTGCGCTTTATATATGGATTAATATTAAGATTCATTTTCATAAAGTTTCGGTCTCGTAACTACGGTAAACAGCCGCCATCTTTTTTCCCGGTAGAACAGGAAGCGCTTCTTCTTCTACGCAAGCAACCGCCAAGGTAAGCGCCCACCCCCATAGAAGAGGAAGCGCTTCTTCTTCTACTGTAAGCAACCACCCACCCGCGTAGAAGAAGAAAAAGCGCGCGGATATTACCGTACGTTTCATTTCCTTTGTGTGTTTACATCTGTAAAGACCACAAAATGGCTCCTACTAAGCGACAGGGATCCGGTTCATGAAAAGACGCAATCTCTCCATCCGCACACGGATTACTATTTCACAGCAACTGCCTAAAGACTTTCAAGAAAAGCTGGCTACTTTCCGTGCATATTGTAAAAACAAGATAGCTGAAAAAAAGATCCGGCCAGAGAACATTATCAACATGGACGAGGTTCCACTGACTTTTGATATTCCTGTGAACCGCACTGTGGATACAACGGGAGCACGTACGGTGAATATTCGCACCACAGGGAATGAGAAGTCATCCTTCACTGTGGTTCTAGCTTGCCATGATAATGGCCAGAAACTTCCACCCATGGTGATATTCAAAAGGAAGACCTTGCCAAAAGAGACCTTTCCAGCTGGCGTCATCATAAAAGCTAACTCGAAGGGATGGATGAAGAAAAGATGAGCGAGTGGTTAAGGTAAGTTTAAGTTTACGCGAAGAGGCCGCGTGGCTTTTTTCACGCAGCTCCGTCCATGTTGATATACGACTCCATGCGCGCCCACATCACGCTGGTTTAATATATTATTAAAGTTTGACTGACCTATTTGACTGTTTTTTTGACATTCCTTTAGCGCAGTTAGATGCGGCTTACAACACGGGGCGGCTTATAGGTGGACAAAGTTTTGAAATATGCCGTTCATTGAAGGCGCGGCTTATAACCCAGGGCGCCTTATGGTGCGGAAAATACGGTAGTAATACTAGTTTAAAACGAAAGGCTTTCCAAGCTCCAGAAAAATGTGTTTTTGGCGTTGCAGTGGATTGTGTGAAGTGAGTGCACACAATGAGCTGGCCCTCAGGTGCCATGGTGATTGGACCCCGCAGTCAACTCTCCTTATTCATGGCTCCATCTCAACACTACGGCTATTCTTACCGCAGTCGTGACGCGTGAGATTACAAAGATCCACGGCCCCCGTGCGAGATCACAAAGCCCAGCACAGTGGAAGCCTGTTCCCCCTCTGCAGCAGCATCCTTATTTATGTCCAGGACATGTGGCGGCCAGGAGGGACTTCTCCGTGGCGAGGTAATCTGGGCTCGCTGCTTTCCACGCAGCACGTGAAGGACGGACTTATCTCCGGAGGAGTCGCTTGCTAAGGATGACGCAAAGTGATAAAACTGCTCTCACGCCAAGAAAAATGCATCTTCAATTCAGGCATATATATATATATATATATATATATACATATATATATCAGTGACGTGCGGTGAGGTTGATGGCTGGTGAGGCACTGACTTCATCACAGTCAGATTTACAAACATATGAACCCTAAAGAGTATCTTATTCACCATTTGATTGGCAGCAGTTAACGGGTTATGTTTAAAAGCTCATACCAGCATTCTTCCCTGCTTGGCACTCAGCATCAAGGCTTGGAATTGGGGGTTAAATCAACAAAAATTATTCCCGGGCGCGGCGCCGCTGCTGCCCACTGCTCCCCTCACCTCCCAGGGGGTGAACAAGGGGATGGGTCAAATGCAGAGGACAAATTTCATTACACCTAGTGTGTGTGTGACAATCATTGGTACTTTAACTTAACTTAACTTTAAACATACAAACTGTAGCACACAAAAAAGCACATTTAATAAAAAAAACTTTATTATGGTCGTACCTTTACTTATAAATGAAGCCCATGCGCCGCAACTAAAGCCCTCACTTAAACTTCCCACGTGCAAGATTGAATCTATTTAAAAAAGTGTAACCGAGGGTTTATAAATGTCGCCTATACTGTATGAAACTACAAAATAACAAACACGGAGGCTCCAGTTTACACGAGGACCACTTTATTTACCTTCTTTCAAAAACTTCCGCTCCACCCCATGTCATCACTTCCGCTCTTAACGCCTTCAAAATAAGAGCTCGAGGCATATACTGTATAACAGCGCATAACAGGAACTTACCATCACAAAGAGGAAAGCCCATGAAAATAGGTTACAAAAGTTATTTAATAAGAAGCCAAAAAGTGCAAAAACAATAATGTTGGTGTTGGAGGAGTTGTGAATTAGGTACACCTGCAGTCTGCAGGTGTACCTAATGTTGTGGCCCTGCAGTCATTCACAACTCCTCCAACACGAACATTATTGTTTTTGCACTTTTTGGCTTCTTATGAAATAACGTTTTTAAATAGATTCAATCTTGCACGTGGAAAGTTTAAGTGTGGGCTTTAGTTGATATAACAATTCTACGGCGGGGGTGCAGGAGGCGAGCCTCAGCCAGTGCGTCTTTTGCAGCCGTTTTATGATCGCTCAGCACAAGAAATACGTTACACACATACAGTTGTTGACAAAATACACTGTGCATTATATACCTCAGCTAACTAAACTATGGAAATGTATAATATAGTTCATATAGCAATACAGTCTCACTGCACAGCAGGCCAGCAGTTAGCCGAGTCATTGCGCAATCCATGTTGAGGCACTGAGTGACGTGCCTCGACTGGCTGCTGATCACCGCACCGTCTCTTCTCAGTATTTGAACGGCAAATGTGAAAATTCAGCGATTTTGAATAAAAATAATCTAAAACGGGTGAAGTTAAATGGAAAATAACTTTATAGTATAATCACTGGATACATTTAACAATTTAATAAAAAAAAAAAAATTTTAAATTTTTTTTCTTTCCATGATGGCAGGTGAGGCCCTGCCTCACCTGCCTCTAGTGACTGCACGTCACTGATACATCAGGAAGTGTTGTGTAAGACAGTGTTAAAAATAAAACCATCAAAAGCAATCTGCTTTTGTATAAAGTTAAGTTAGGTTAAATACAATTACCGTATTTACCGCACTATTAGCCGCACCTAAAAATCACAAATTTACTCAAAAGCTGACAGTGCGGCTTATAACCCGGTGCGCTTTATATATGGATTAATATTAAGATTCATTTTCATAAAGTTTCGGTCTCGCAACTACGGTAAACAGCCGCCATCTTTTTTCCCCGTAGAACAGGAAGCGCTTCTTCTTCTACGGCAAGCAACCGCCAAGGTAAGCACCCGCCCCCATAGAAGAGGAAGCGCTTCTTCTTCTACTGTAAGCAACCACCCGCCCCCGTAGAAGAAGAAGAAGAAGAAGCGCGCGGATATTACGTTTCATTTCCTTTGTGTGTTTACATCTGTAAAGACCACAAAATGGCTCCTACTAAGCGACAGGTTTCCGGTTCATGAAAAGACGCAATCTCTCCATCCGCACACGGACTACTATTTCACAGCAACTGCCTAAAGACTTTCAAGAAAAGCTGGCTACTTTCCGTGCATATTGTAAAAACAAGATAGCTGAAAAAAAGATCCGGCCAGAGAACATTATCAACATGGACGAGGTTCCACTGACTTTTGATATTCCTGTGAACCGCACTGTGGATACAACGGGAGCACGTACGGTGAATATTCGCACCACAGGGAATGAGAAGTCATCCTTCACTGTGGTTCTAGCTTGCCATGCTAATGGCCAGAAACTTCCACCCATGGTGATATTCAAAAGGAAGACCTTGCCAAAAGAGACCTTTCCAGCCGGCGTCATCATAAAAGCTAACTCGAAGGGATGGATGGATGAAGAAAAGGTGAGCGAGTGGTTAAGGTAAGTTTACACGAAGAGGCCGGGTGGCTTTTTTCACGCAGCTCCGTCCATGTTGATATACGACTCCATGCGCGCCCACATCACGCTGGTCTTTAATATATTATTAAAGTTTGACTGACCTATCTGACTGTTTTTTTGACATTCCTTTAGCGCAGTTAGATGCGGCTTATAAAAAGGGGCGGCTTATAGGTGGACAAAGTTTTGAAATATGCCGTTCATTGAAGGCGCGGCTTATAACCCAGGGCGCCTTATGGTGCGGAAAATACGGTATTATTATTATTATTATTATTTATCTTACGGTAAATCAAAAATAATTTGAGCAAAATTGGATTGAAATATTGTCGGTGTGGCCCTCCAGCAGTGCTCGGGTTGCTCATGCGGCCCCTGGTAAAAATGAATTGCCCACCCCTGACTTAGTGTATACTTATACTGGACCAAATGTTGGCTAAAACATTTGACATATATTAAACAATCTCACCATGACAACACAGCCATTATTTCCCCTAGCGCAGGGGTCGGCAACCCAAAATGTTGAAAGAGCCATATTGGACCAAAAATACAAAAACAAATCTGTCTGGAGCCGCAAAAATTAAAAAAAATTAAAAGCCATATTACATACAGATAGTGTGTCTTGAGATATAAATTGAATTAAGAGGACTTAAAGGAAACTAAATGACCTCAAATATAGCTACAAATGAGGCATAATGATGCAATATGTACATATAGCTAGCCTGAATAGCATGTTAGCATCGATTAGCTTGCAGTCATGCAGTGACCAAATATGTCTGATTAGCACTCCACACAAGTCAATAACATCAACAAAACTCACCTTTCATGCACAACGTTAAAAGTTTGGTGGACAAAATGAGACAGAAAAAGAAGTGGCATAAAACACGTCCCAGAAAGTCGGAGAAAGTTGTACATGTAAACTAACTACGGTGAGTTCAAGGACCGCCAAAATTAGTAGGACAAAACGGCGCTCGCCAAATACTCGAATCAGTGAAGCATGTTTGATATAAACAGTGTGCTTTATAACAATTAGGGAGGCTTGTGTCATGTTTGTCCTCCTACATAAACCATATTAAAACAAACAAAAAAAAATGTTCCCCCCTCATCTTTTTCCATTTTTCATACATTTTTTAAAAAGCTCCAGAGAGCCACTAGGGCGTCGCTAAAGAGCCGCATGCGGCTCTAGAGCCGTGGGTTGCCGACCCCTGCCCTAGCGAATAGTCCCTACGCAGCTCTGAGTGACTGTTGGCACTACTATGACTTAGTGTATAGCCACACTGGACCAAATGAGAGAAGAACATCTCTCAAATGAATCACTTCAAACAAGTAGTGTTTAAATTTGAAGGGGACTATTTTCCAGCTGCACGAGCACATCTTCACATGCAGAAACTGCCTGCAGCTGCAGAAATACATTCCTTTCCAAATAACCTCTGCCAAACATATTCCACAAACATGTTCGTCCTGCTACGTTTTGCCGCAAAAACACTCTTTTGAAAGCCTTTTGATGCGGTATAATTGACGTGGCCTGAAGTCACCCCAAACTAGTCCGTAAACAGTGCAGTCATTTGGACGTAAAACCCAAGCCAATTCTTGAAGGAACAGGCTCGGATGACATCAGCAAAAGTTCCTATTCACTTCCAAAGTAATGGGAGCTGCAAAGTAGTAACTGGCCGCACATGTTCCCGCTCTTGAGTGTTTACTACTAAACTTGTCTGAGCATGTGAGGACCTTTGTCAAGCTGCACCGCCCCTCCCCAAGGAGGCGTCCTCAACCCCGAATAACCCGACTGTCACAGTTAGCCCAATCCTGCAGGACGGAATATTCCCTCCCACTTCTGTTACTACTTCACGTCCCTGCCTTTGTGTTGACGCACAAATCCCATCTGTGGGGCGCATCCTGACATAACAATGCTGTGTTTGAACAGGAAACATCTGGATCACTGCCAAAACACTTCATTCACGCCGGCTTCCTAACACGCCCACGCAGTTTCGCCACTTTATTTTGGAAACTCCACGGAGGGCCGTCATTCACCATTGCTGGAATCACTACAAATATTTCTCACTTTTCTTTGAAAAATACACTCACCAGACTGCAAAAAGTGAAATCTAAGTAAGATGAAATATGTCAAATAAGGGTGATATTTGCTTAGAACATTCTTCTCACTAAGCAGATTTTATGTTAGAGTGTTTTACTTGTTTTAATGGTTTTGCTCCTAAATGATCTCAGTAAGATATTACAGCTTGTTGCTGAGATTTGATGACCTATATTTGCTGTTTTATTTTCAATGAAACAAGAGAAAACACATACTCATATAGTAGTACAGTTGGCACAGTACAGTAAATGGACAGTTAATATTTAAACATTTAACATTTCAAACTATTCCATCCATCCATCCATCCATCCATCTTCTTCCGCTTATCCGAGGTCGGGTCGCGGGGGCAGCAGCCTAAGCAGGGAAACCCAGACTTCCCTCTCCCCAGACACTTCGTCCAGCTCCTCCCGGGGGATCCCGAGGCGTTCCCAGGCCAGCCGGGAGACATAGTCTTCCCAACGTATCCTGGGTCTTCCCCGTGGCCTCCTACCAGTCGGACGTGCCCTAAACACCTCCCTAGGGAGGCGCTCGGGTGGCATCCTGACCAGATGCCCGAACCACCTCATCTGGCTCCTCTCCATGTGGAGGAGCAGCGGCTTTACATTGAGCTCCCCCGGATGACAGAGCTTCTCACCCTATCTCTAAGGGAGAGCCCGCCACCCGGCGGAGGAAACTCATTTCGGCCGCTTGTACCCGTGATCTTGTCCTTTCGGTCATAACCCAAAGCTCATGACCATAGGTGAGGATGGGAACGTAGATCGACCGGTAAATTGAGAGCTTTGCCTTCCGGCTCAGCTCCTTCTTCACCACAACGGATCGATACAGCGTCCGCATTACTGAAGACACCGCACCGATCCGCCTGTCGATCCGTCGATCCACTCTTCCCACACTCGTGAACAAAACTCCGAGGTACTTGAACTCCTCCACTTGGGGCAAGATCTCCTCCCCAACCCGGAGATGGCACTCCACCCTTTTCCGGGCGAGAACCATGGACTCGGACTTGGAGGTGCTGATTCTCATCCCAGTCGCTTCACACTCGGCTGCGAACCGATCCAGTGAGAGCTGAAGATCCTGGCCAGATGAAGCCATCAGGACCACATCATCTGCAAAAAGCAGAGACCTAATCCTGCAGCCACCAAACTGGATCCCCTCAACGCCTTGACTGCGCCTAGAAATTCTGTCCATAAAAGTTATGAACAGAATCGGTGACAAAGGGCAGCCTTTGGCCTTCGAGTCCAACCCTCACTGGAAACGTGTCCGACTTACTGCCGGCAATGCGAACCAAGCTCTGACACTGATCATACAGGGAGCGGACCGCCACAATCAGACAGTCCGAAACCATACTCTCTGAGCACTCCCCACAAGACTTCCCGAGGGACACGGTCGAATGCCTTCTCCAAGTCTACAAAGCACATGTAGACTGGTTGGGCAAACTCCCATGCACCCTCAAGGACCCTGCCGAGAGTATAGAGCTGGTCCACAGTTCCACGACCAGGACGAAAACCACACTGTTCCTCCTGAATCCGAGGTTCGACTATCCGGCGTAGCCTCCTCTCCAGTACACCTGAATAGACCTTACCGGGAAGGCTGATGAGTGTGATCCCACGATAGTTAGAACACACCCTCCGGTTCCCCTTTTTAAAGAGAGGAACCACCACCCCGGTCTGCCAATCCAGAGGTATTGCCCCCGATGTCCACGCGATGCTGCAGAGTCTTGTCAACCAAGACAGCCCCACAGCATCCAGAGCCTTAAGGAACTCCGGGTGGATCTCATCCACCCCCGGGGCCTTGCCACCGAGGAGCTTTTTAACTACCTCAGCAACCTCAGCCCCAGAAATAGGAGAGCCCACCACAGATTCCCCAGGCACTGCTTCCTCATAGGAAGACGTGTTGTTGGGATTGAGGAGGTCTTCGAAGTATTCCCTCCACCGATCTACAACTTCCACAGTCGAGGTCAGCAGAACACCATCCACACCATACACGGTGTTGGTAGTGCACTGCTTCCCCTTCCTGAGGCGGCGGATGGTGGTCCAGAATCGCTTCAAGCCGTCCGGAAGTCGTTTTTCATGGCTTCCCCGAACTCCTCCCATGTCCGAGTTTTTGCCTCCGCGACCGCTGAAGCCGCACACCGCTTGGCCTGTCGGTACCTGTCCGCTGCCTCAGGAGTCCCATGAGCCAAAAGAACCCGATAGGACTCCTTCTTCAGCTTGACGGCACCCCTCACCGCCGGTGTCCTCCAACGGGTTCTAGGATTACCGCCACGACAGGCACCAACTACCTTGCGGCCACAGCTCCAATCGGCCGCCTCGACAATAGAGGTGCGGAACATGGTCCACTCGGACTCAATATCCAGCACCTCCCTCGTCACATGTTCAAAGTTCTTCCGGAGGTGGGAATTGAAACTCTCTCTGACAGGAGACTGTGCCAGACGTTCCCAGCAAACCCTCACAATGCGTTTGGGCCTGCCAGGTCTGTCCGGCATCCTCCCCCACCATCGCAGCCAACTCACCACCAGGTGGTGATTGGTAGAAAGCTCCGCCCCTCTCTTCACCCGAGTGTCCAAAACATGAGGCCGCAAATCCGATGACACAACTACAAAGTCGATCATAGAACTGCGGCTTAGGGTGTCCTGGTGCCAAGTGCACATATGGACACCCTTATGCTTGAACATGGTGTTTGTTATAGACAATCTGTGACGGGCACAAAAGTCCAATAACAAAACACCACTTGGGTTCAGATCCGGGCGGCCATTCTTCCCAATCACGCCTCTCCAGGTTTCACTGTCGTTGCCAACATGAGCATTGAAGTCCCCCAGTAGAACGAGGGAATCACCCGGGGGAGCACTCTCAAGTACTCCCTCGAGTGAATCCAAAAAGGGTGGGTACTCTGAGCTGCTGTTTGGCACGTAAGCGCAAACAACAGTCAGGACCCGTCCCCCCACCCGAAGGCGGAGGGAAGCTACCCTCTCGTCCACCGGGTTGAACTCCAACATGCAGGCTCTGAGCCGGGGGACAACAAGAATTGCCACCCCAGCCCGTCGCCTCTCACTGCTGGCAACGCCAGAGTAGAAGAGAGTCCAGCCCCTCTCGAGAGAACTGGTTCCAGAGCCCTTGCTGTGCGTCGAGGTGAGTCCGATTATATCCAACCGGAACTTCTCTACCTTGCGCACTAGCTCAGGCTCCTTCCCCCCCAGCGAGGTGACGTTCCACGTCCCAAGAGCTAGCTTCTGTAGCCGAGGATCGGACTGCCAAGTGCCCTGCTTTCGGCTGCCGCCCAGCTCACATTGCACCCGACCTCTATGGCCCCTGCTATGGGTGGTGAGCCCATTGGAGGGGGGACCCACGTTGCCTCTTCGGGCAACGTGGGTCGCATTTCAAACTATTTTGAACAGAAATAGTTCATGCACATTCAGGTAATAGTTGTGTTTATTTACTTGTGCAGTCATTGTTAGTTGTGTTTATGTTAGAATCATTATGTATAAGTTATCACACAACTCTTATGCTTAAAGGCCGTTGCTATAGTTATTATCAATGGTGCTGAAGTTGTACTTTTCTATCTGTGCCAAAGGGACAACTTGCAATCTTGGATTGCGAGTCGTCTCGTATCAGTGTTTGTGTCCAGACCCGGCCTGCTGACTGCCAAGGGCGAACATCGAGTACCGTGACGCAGACAAAGCAGAGACAGGGCGATATCACGAGTGTCAGCACATTTTTATTTCTGAATAATCATATATTGTGTCTAACTGGGGCTGCTGAAATCACCCCCCCTTCCTTCAGAAGCAGCCTCAGTGATTTAACTAGGGACCTCCCAAATAAATAGAGGAGCACGTGGGCTGTGCCTTAGAGCGTAGAATGGTCAGTCACTGTTAGTTGTGTTTATTTACTTGTGCAGTCATTATTAGTTGTGTTTATTTACTTGGGCAGTCATTACTAGTTGTGTTTATTTACTTGTGCAGTCATTACTAGTTGTGTTTATTTACATGTGCAGTGATTATTAGTTGTGTTTATCCTGGGCGGCGTGCAGCAGAAGTTGAGAGAGTTCAAGTCGACCATAAACAAAACTGTCCAGCCTGAATGTTTTAATCAAATCAGTCCATCTCCCGCCTCTCCTCTGTTTCCAGCTCATAATTCATATTTACTTTGTGTTCCCGTCCTCCACCTGCCTCCACCTTCCTCCACCTGCCTCTCCGTACGCACGGAACACTTTGATCAAGTCTCGTTATCGCACTCTGCGGGATCCCATTTGACTGGTCTGACTGTTCTTTAATGGTCTGCCGTGTCACAGGCGGGTCGTAAACCGCCGGCTCGTGTTCCGAGATGCGGCAAAGGTGTGTGGGAGTGTTGGTCTGCACACACTCCACACGCCATCTGGCAACACACCTGCACCCACTCTAGACGGATTCTCTCCATCGCTCGGCTGAGACGCTTTTCTTGTGCCTTGCTCAAAGGTGACATGTTGACTTCCAGGTTGGATATTTGATGCTGTGAATATGACACACTTAGTTGTATGTCATTCCACAATATTACATACTTCATTGCATACTGCATTCAAGTCTGGCCTGGACTATGGCCTGGACTCTCACAATATTATGTTAGATCCACTATGGACTAGACTCTCTCACTATTATGCTAGATCCACTATGGACTGGACTCTCACTATTATGTTAGATCCACTATGGACTGGACTCTCACACTATTATGTTAGATCCACTATGGACTGGACTCTCACACTATTATGTTAGATCCACTATGGACTGGACTCTCACTATTATGTTAGATCCACTATGGACTGGACTCTCACTATTATGTTAGATCCACTATGGACTGGACTCTCACTATTATGTTAGATCCACTATGGACTGGACTCTCACACTATTATGTTAGATCCACTATGGACTGGACTCTCACACTATTAATTAGATCCACTATGGACTAGACTCTCACACTATTATGTTAGATCCACTATGGACTGGACTCTCACACTATTATGTTAGATCCACTATGGACTGGACTCTCACACTATTATGTTAGATCCACTATGGACTGGACTCTCACACTATTATGTTAGATCCACTATAGACTGGACTCTCACACTATTATGTTAGATCCACTATGAACTGGACTCTCACACTATTAATTAGATCCACTATGGACTAGACTCTCACACTATTATATTAGATCCACTATGGACTGGACTCTCACTATTATGTTAGATCCACTATGGACTGGACTCTCACACTATTATGTTAGATCCACTATGGACTGGACTCTCACACTATTATGTTAGATCTACTATGGACAGGACTCTCACAGTATTATGTTAGATCCACTATGGACTGGACTCTCACACTATTATGTTAGATCCACTATGGACTGGACTCTCGAACTATTATGTTAGATCCACTATGGACTGGACTCTCACACTATTATGTTAGATCCACTATGGACTGGACTCTCACACTATTATGTTAGATCCACTATGGACTGGACTCTCACAATATTATGTTAGATCCACTATGGACTGGACTCTCACACTATTATGTTAGATCCACTATGGACTGGACTCTCACACTATTATGTTAGATCCACTATGGACTGGAATTTCACTATTATGTTAGATCCACTACGGACTGGGCTCTCACACTATTATGTTAGATCCACTATGGACTGGACTCTCACTATTAACTAGATCCACTATGGACTGGACTCTCACTATTATGTTAGATCCACTATGGACTGGACTCTCACTATTAACTAGATCCACTATGGACTGGACTCTCACTATTATGTTAGATCCACTATGGACTGGACTCTCACATTATAATGCTAGATCCACTCGATGTCCATTGCACTGGTCGCCCTTTGAGACACTGGTGATTTAGAGCTATATAAGTCAACTTTGATTGATTGATTTAATAAAGTCTTGAATCCAGACCGTGATCAGGATCACCCCCAAAATCTAATGACTTTTGTTCTTATCCCGCCATTTCCTGAAAGCTTTCATTTAAATCCGCCAATAACCTTTTGAGCTATATTGCTAACCAGCTGACAGAGAAACAAATAAGTGCTGATTATATAAGAGAACTCATCACAATTAAAGGAAGACTTGTAGTCTCTGCACTCAGTCTAAGTCCAAGCAGCAGACCAAAATGTGCTCAGGTATGACTTGGCTGCAGGCCACAATATCACATACTGATCTAGCTCGCTCTGCATTTCATCAAATCTATTTTGTTGAATAGCATCGCGTCTCCCGCGACGGCAGCGCCGCCTAATTCCATCTCAGCAAAATGTAGTGGGAGATAGCGAGCCATGGACCTCTTTGATGATGCAGAATCTCACTTTTCTTCTCGCCAGGTTTAGACTTTGGAGCGAAATTGACTTTCAGCGTTGGGGAAAGTGATCTTAAAACTTCCTGCCTTGATTGATTTTAATGAGCGTGTGACCTTCTCCAGGAAAGCCACCAATAGGTAGGGGGGCGCTCATTTAAACGCAGCCCGTATCAAAAGAAGCCCGGGGTTGCCGAGCTCTGAACACGGCTCACCGCGGGACGGGCAGACCCTCATTATTCTCTCATTCACTGACTTACTGAGGCTGAAGCAGCGACATGTTGGGGGAATAAGCGGCGCACATGAAACATTTCAAGTGCTCAGCATTCAAGTCACCAAATATTAGGGTTTGAACTTGGAGGACACAAGCAGATTCACCATAAAAACACTACAACCTCAAAGGTCTGAGATGGACTATAGGACGGACTCGCCCCCTGGGCGACCGGTGCAATGGACGTCGAGTGGATCTAGCATAATATTGTGGGAGTCCAGTCCATAGTGGATCTAACATAATAGTGAGAGTCCAGTCCATAGTGGATCTAACATAATAGTGTGAGAGTCCAGTCCATAGTGGATCTAACATAATAGTGAGAGTCCAGTCCATAGTGGATCTAGCATAAGAGTGAGAGTCCAGTCCATAGTGGATCTAACATAATAGTGAGAGTCCAGTCCATAGTGGATCTAACATAATAGTGTGAGAGTCCAGTCCATAGTGGATCTAACATAATAATGAGAGTCCAGTCCATAGTGGATCTTACATAATAGTGTGAGAGTCCAGTCCATAGTGGATCTAACATAATAGTGAGAGTCCAGTCCATAGTGGATCTAACATAATAGTGAGAGTCCAGTCCATAATGGATCTAACATAATAGTGAGAGTCAAGTCCATAGTGGATCTAACATAATAGTGAGAGTCCAGTCCATAGTGGATCTAACATAATAGTGTGTGAGTCCAGTCCATAGTGGATCTAACATTATAGTGAGAGAGTCCAGTCCATAGTAGATCTAACATAATAGTGTGAGAGTCCAGTCCATAGTGGATCTAACATAATAGTGTGAGTCCAGTCCATAGTGGATCTAACATAATAGTGTGATAGTCCAGTCCATAGTGGATCTAACATAATAGTGTGAGAGTCCAGTCCATAGTAGATCTAACATAATAGTGTGAGAGTCCAGTCCATAGTGGATCTAACATAATAGTGAGAGTCCAGTCCATAGTGGATCTAACATAATAGTGTGAGAGTCCAGTCCATAGTGGATCTAACATAATAGTGTGAGAGTCCAGTCCATAGTGGATCTAACATAATAGTGTGAGAGTCCAGTCCATAGTGGATCAAACATAATAGTGTGAGAGTCCAGTCCATAGTGGATCTAACATAATAGTGAGAGTCCAGTCCATAGTGGATCTAACATAATAGTGTGAGTCCAGTCCATAGTGGATCCGACATAATATTGTGAGAGTCCAGTCCATAGTGGATCTAACATAATAGTGTGAGAGTCCAGTCCATAGTGGATCTAGCATAATAGTGTGAGAGTCCAGTCCATAGTGGATCTAACATAATAGTGAGAGAGTCCAGTCCATAGTGGATCTAACATAATAGTGAGAGTCCAGTCCATAGTGGATCTAACATAATAGTGTGAGTCCAGTCCATAGTGGATCCGACATAATATTGTGAGAGTCCAGTCCATAGTGGATCTAACATAATAGTGTGAGAGTCCAGTCCATAGTGGATCTAGCATAATAGTGTGAGAGTCCAGTCCATAGTGGATCTAACATAATAGTGAGAGAGTCCAGTCCATAGTGGATCTAACATAATAGTGAGAGTTCAGTTCATAGTGGATCTAACATAATAGTGTGAGTCCAGTCCATAGTGGATCTAACATGATAGTGTGAGAGTCCAGTCCATAGTGGATCTAACATAATAGTGAGAGAGTCCAGTCCATAGTGGATCTAACATAATAGTGTGAGAGTCCAGTCCATAGTGGATCTAACATAATAGTGTGAGAGTCCAGTCCATAGTGGATCTAACATAATAGTGTGAGAGTCCAGTCCATAGTGGATCTAACATAATAGTGAGAGTCCAGTCCATAGTGGATCTAACATAATAGTGTGAGTCCAGTCCATAGTGGATCCGACATAATATTGTGAGAGTCCAGTCCATAGTGGATCTAACATAATAGTGTGAGAGTCCAGTCCATAGTGGATCTAGCATAATAGTGTGAGAGTCCAGTCCATAGTGGATCTAACATAATAGTGAGAGAGTCCAGTCCATAGTGGATCTAACATAATAGTGAGAGTCCAGTTCATAGTGGATCTAACATAATAGTGTGAGAGTCCAGTTCATAGTGGATCTAACATAATACTCAGTAGCCTAGTGGTTAGAGTGTCCGCCCTGAGATCGGTAGGTTGTGGGTTCAAACCCCGGCCGAGTCATACCAGAGACTATAAAAATGGGACCCATTACCTCCCTGCTTGGCACTCAGTATCAAGGGTTGGAATTGGGGGTTAAATCACCAAAATGATCCCCGGCCACCGCTGCTGCCCACTGCTCCCCTCACCTCCCAGGGGGTGATCAAGGGTGATGGGTCAAATGCAGAGAATAATTTCGCCACACCTAGTGTGTGTGTGACAATCATTGGTACTTTAACTTTAACTTTAACTTTTAGTGAGAGTCCAGTTCATATATAATTAATGGTGGATATGTTCCCCATACTAAAGTGTTACCATGTTTTATTACTGGTGCACAAAATGAACCGTGTATGAACATCACCTTGTTCAAAGAACAAAACCAACACAGTGCATAAACTCACAACAAATTACACACCTGCAAATCAGTCTGACTTCTGCTGTTGTCGTATCCGTAATACGCCGATGGGGAGAAGTTTATATTTACACGATGAGTCGGGTGTGTCTCGACCTCCGCCGAACCCCGAGGGTTCGATCGAACCCAGGTTAGGAACCACTGCAATAGACCAAAGAAACCGACACCTTCATGTCGCTTCCCATCTTACACAGTGGAGTTTTAAAAGCCTTTTGATTGGTACGATCAAAGACAGCTTTTGTCTGCTCGCCGGGAACTCATTGAAACACAAAGTTTTGTGATAACTTACATACAAGTATTCTGACAAACGGTGCTTGTGCATATTCAGTAAAAGGCATGTAATAAATAAACAAAAGCAGCAATAAAAAAATAAAAAAAAAAATATATATATATATATATATATATATATATACAGGTAAAAGCCAGTAAATTAGAATATTTTGAAAAACTTGATTTATTTCAGTAATTGCATTCAAAAGGTGTAACTTGTACATTATATTTATTCATTGCACACAGACTGATGCATTCAAATGTTTATTTCATTTAATTTTGATGATTTGAAGTGGCAACAAATGAAAATCCAAAATTCCGTGTGTCACAAAATTAGAATATTACTTAAGGCTAATACAAAAAAGGGATTTTTAGAAATGTTGGCCAACTGAAAAGTATGAAAATGAAAAATATGAGCATGTACAATACTCAATACTTGGTTGGAGCTCCTTTTGCCTCAATTACTGCGTTAATGCGGCGTGGCATGGAGTCGATGAGTTTCTGGCACTGCTCAGGTGTTATGAGAGCCCAGGTTGCTCTGATAGTGGCCTTCAACTCTTCTGCGTTTTTGGGTCTGGCATTCTGCATCTTCCTTTTCACAATACCCCACAGATTTTCTATGGGGCTAAGGTCAGGGGAGTTGGCGGGCCAATTTAGAACAGAAATACCATGGTCCGTAAACCAGGCACGGGTAGATTTTGCGCTGTGTGCAGGCGCCAAGTCCTGTTGGAACTTGAAATCTCCATCTCCATAGAGCAGGTCAGCAGCAGGAAGCATGAAGTGCTCTAAAACTTGCTGGTAGACGGCTGCGTTGACCCTGGATCTCAGGAAACAGAGTGGACCGACACCAGCAGATGACATGGCACCCCAAACCATCACCCAACCATGCAAATTTTGCATTTCCTTTGGAAATCGAGGTCCCAGAGTCTGGAGGAAGACAGGAGAGGCACAGGATCCACGTTGCCTGAAGTCTAGTGTAAAGTTTCCACCATCAGTGATGGTTTGGGGTGCCATGTCATCTGCTGGTGTCAGTCCACTCTGTTTCCTGAGATCCAGGGTCAACGCAGCCGTCTACCAGCAAGTTTTAGAGCACTTCATGCTTCCTGCTGCTGACCTGCTCTATGGAGATGGAGATTTCAAGTTCCAACAGGACTTGGCGCCTGCACACAGCGCAAAATCTGCCCGTGCCTGGTTTACGGACCATGGTATTTCTGTTCTAAATTGGCCCGCCAACTCCCCTGACCTTAGCCCCATAGAAAATCTGTGGGGTATTGTGAAAAGGAAGATGCAGAATGCCAGAGCCAAAAACGCAGAAGAGTTGAAGGCCACTATCAGAGCAACCTGGGCTCTCATAACACCTGAGCAGTGCCAGAAACTCATCGACTCCATGCCACGCCGCATTAACGCAGTAATTGAGGCAAAAGGAGCTCCAACCAAGTATTGAGTATTGTACATGCTCATATTTTTCATTTTCATACTTTTCAGTTGGCCAACATTTCTAAAAATCCCTTTTTTGTATTAGCCTTAAGTAATATTCTAATTTTGTGACACACGGAATTTTGGATTTTCATTTGTTGCCACTTCAAATCATCAAAATGAAATGAAATAAACATTTGAATGCATCAGTCTGTGTGCAATGAATAAATATAATGTACAAGTTACACCTTTTGAATGCAATTACTGAAATAAATCAAGTTTTTCAAAATATTCTAATTTACTGGCTTTTACCTGTATTTTGAATTTTACTATGTGATTGCACATTTGCACATTACCGTACATTTTGGAAGTGAATAGAGTTGTTAGAACGCTGGTTTTTAATATATTATTAAAGTTTGACTGACCTATCTGACTGTTTTTTTGACATTCCTTTAGCGCAGTTAGATGCGGCTTATAACACGGGGCGGCTTATAGGTGGACAAAGTTTTGAAATATGCCGTTCATTGAAGGCGCGGCTTATAACCCAGGGCGGCTTATGGTGCGGAAAATACGGTATATAACGATGGTTAAAATCAGGCACTTTGAAGCTTTTTTTAGGGATATTGCGTGACGGGTAAAATGTTGAAAAAATCTTCGAAAAATATAATAAGCCACTGGGAACTGATTTTTTAATGGTTTTAACCCTTCTGAAATTGTGATAATGTTCCCCTTTAATTCTCCTCATTTTCCCTCATTGTTCGGCTAATTTTCCTTATGTTCAAAACACAAATGTTGAGCATTCCTAAGAGAACAAATACCGAAACTCTACAAAGTGGTGTAGTCATGAAGAAATAAAGCATGCACAAAGCAAAAATGTTTTTCAACAAGAGCGGAGGAGTTGTAATTTGAAACATCTTTTTGCTTGCACAACACTAAAAACCTTCAGCAAGTCAACATGTGAAGCACAACAACAGAAGAAATGTCCTAATATGAGCCAGCTTAGTGCTTTTCCCACAAAGTTTATGGAGAACCACACAACCTATTTCTGCTTTTATCTATGAATCATTCATTAAAATCTAAGTATGACATATTCTGTATTAATTAACTTGTTATTCAATAGGCTACCCACTTAGCAACCTTTTCTTCATTATCTCCTTTTCATATTAAAAATCAAAGAAGACATGAATTATAATATTGGAAGTGAACAGGAAGTGGACTGACTGGCAGCTGCAGTTATTTATTTATTTATTTTTTTAATCGAGTAATCCATCAATGAGTTTGTTGGATTAATTGAGTAATCAGATAAAAGACACGCATATTTTAGGGAAATTAGTTGAAATAAACATTGCTTTTTCTGCTGGCATAACATTTATTCTTGTTTTCTAACCAACATGTGTTCAAAATAAATGGATGAAAAAAATATATATTGTAATTGCATTTTTAACTTGTGTGCATTAATGCCATCCATCCATCCATCTTCTTCCGCTTATCCGAGGTCGGGTCGCGGGGGCAGCAGCCTAAGCAGGGAAGCCCAGACTTCCCTCTCCCCAGCCACTTCGTCCGGCTCTTCCTGTGGGACCCCGAGGCGTTCCCAGGCCAGCCGGGAGACATAGTCTTCCCAATGTGTCCTGGGTCTTCCCCGCGGCCTCCTACCAGTCGGACGTGCCCTAAACACGATGAGGCGTTCGGGTGGCATCCTGACCAGATGCCCGAACCACCTCATCTGGCTCCTCTCCATGTGGAGGAGCAGCGGCTTTACTTTGAGCTCCCCCCGGATGGCAGAGCTTCTCACCCTATCTCTAAGGGAGAGCCCCGCCACCCGGCGGAGGAAACTCATTTCGGCCGCTGGTACCCGTGATCTTGTCCTTTCGGTCATAACCCAAAGCTCATGACCATAGGTGAGGATGGGAACGTAGATCGACCGGTAAATTGAGAGCTTTGCCTTCCGGCTCAGCTCCTTCTTCACCACAACGGATCGATACAGCGTCCGCATTACTGAAGACGCCGCACCGATCCGCCTGTCAATCTCACGATCCACTCTTCTCTCACTCGTGAACAAGACTCCGAGGTACTTGAACTCCTCCACTTGGGGCAAGATCTCTTCCCCAACCCGGAGATGGCACTCCACCCTTTTCCGGGCGAGAACCATGGACTCGGACTTGGAGGTGCTGATTCTCATCCCAGTCGCTTCACACTCGGCTGCGAACCGATCCAGTGAGAGCTGAAGATCCTGGCCAGATGAAGCCATCAGGACCACATCATCTGCAAAAAGCAGAGACCTAATCCTGCAGCCACCAAACCAGATCCCCTCAACGCCTTGACTGCGCCTAGAAATTCTGTCCATAAAAGTTATGAACAGAATGGGTGACAAAGGGCAGCCTTGGCGGAGTCCAACCCTCACTGGAAACGTGTCCGACTTACTACCGGCAATGCGGACCTAGCTCTGGCACCGAGCATACAGGGAGCGGACCGCCACAATCAGACAGTCCGTTACCCCATACTCTCTGAGCACTCCCCACAGGACTTCCCGAGGGACACGGTCGAATGCCTTCTCCAAGTCCACAAAACACATGTAGACTGGTTGGGCAAACTCCCATGCACCCTCAAGGACCCTGCCGAGAGTATAGAGCTGGTCCACAGTTCCACCACCAGGACGAAAACCACAGTTCCTCCTGTGTGCATTAATGAAAAATATTTTTTTTAAAACTCTCCTACACATCGCCACGGTTACGTTTGCGCGTAAACTATGTATATTTCAAAGTTGTGGACACTCCGTGCAGTCGGGATTTGATCAATTTGTATAAGTTAAAGTTGTCAGGACTTGGACTGTGGAGTTTTTGTTTTCCCAAGATGCAAGAGAATTTGGATCGGACATGGCTTGAAGGTGGGTACATGATTTATTTATCAAACAAAGAATATACGAAAAGCGCGCACTTTGGCGGAGGTAAAAAAAACTTGGCGAATGAAAACAAAACTTGCACAGAGGCAGAAACTGAACACGAAATAACAAAACACTTACTGTGGCATGGGACCGTGAACAGGGCTTGAAAACGCGAGGATAGCAGTGTTAGAAAGGCTATGACTCCAGGACGAACAACAGAAAATGAAAAGCTTAAATAACACAGACATGATTAACGAAAACAGGTGCGTGACTCAAAACGCGAAACAGGTGCGTGACGTGACAGGTGAAAACTAATGGTCGCTATGGTGACAAACAAGAGTGCACAATGAGTCCAAACGTGGAACAGGTGAAACTAATGGGGTAATCATGGAAACAAGACAAGGGAGTGAAAAGCCAGAAACTAAACAAAACATGACTTAAAACAAAACATGATTACACAGACATGACAAAAGTCAGTAAATAATACATTGAAGCCACACAATATCAATCAATCAATCAATCAATCAATGTTTATTTATACAGCCCTAAATCACAAGTGTCTCAAAGGGCTGCACACAACGACATCCTCGGTACAAAGCCCACATAAGGGCAAGGAAAAACTCACCCCAGTGGGACGTCGATGTGAATGACTATGAGAAATCTTGGAGAGGACCGCATATGTGGGTAACCCCCCCCCTCTAGGGGAGACCGAAAGCAATGGATGTCGAGTGGGTCTAACATAATATTGTGAGAGTCCAGTCCATAGTGGATCCAACATAATAGTAAGAGTCCAGTCCGACCCGACCCTGCCCCCCTCTACATCAACGGCGAGCGTGTAGAGAGGGTCCACACCTTCAGGTACCTTGGAGTCCACATCTCTAATGACTTCTCCTGGACAGTCAACACCACATCAATCATCAAGAAGGCTCAGCAGCGGCTACACTTCCTTAGAGTCCTCGGGAAGTACAACCTGAAGCCTGACCTTCTGCTGACCTTCTACCGCTCGTCCATCGAGAACCTGCTGACCTACTGTATTACGGTATGGTACGGCAGCTGCACTGCAGCAGACAGGGAGAGGCTGCAAAGAGTGGTCAAGACGGCTCAGAAGATCATCGGCCGCCCTCTCCCCTCTCTGACGGACATCTACACCTCCCGCTGCCTCAACAGAGCCAGTGCCATCATCAAGGACAGCACCCACCCTGGCTCTGACCTGTTCCACCTGCCGCCCTCTGGGAAGCGCTACAGGTGCATTAAAACCAAAACAAACAGGCTAAAGAACAGCTTCTTCCCCAGGGCCATAACCATCCTGAACGGACTGCCCCATTGTCCCTCATAGCTGCCTTCTCTTCGGTGCAATAACCCATTCCACCAACCACCCTGTTCTTGTTTTGTTTTTTTCATGTATATATTCATTTCACACCATATTCATTGCACTTCTACATTTTTTATATTTTTATATATTTGCACATTGTTTTTCTAGCATGCACACATCGCACTGTATGGAATGGCCTCAATCTCGTTACCTTGCGTAATGACAATAAAGCTGATTCTGATTCTGATTCTGATAGTGGGGCCAGCAGGACACCATCCCGAGCGGAGATGGGTCAGCAGCGCAGAGATGTTCCCAGCCAATGCACAGGCGAGCGGTCCACCCCGGGTCCGGACTCTGGACAGCCAGCACTTCATCCATGGCCACCGGACCTGTGCCCCCCTCCCCCCTCCACAAGGAAAAGGGGAGCAGAGGAGAGAAGAAAAGAAACGGCAGATCAACTGGTCTAACAGGGGGGCTATTTAAAGGCTAGAGTATACAAATGAGTTTTAAGATGGGACTTCAACACTTCTACTGAGGTAGCATCTCTAATTGTTACCGGGACGGCATTCCATAGTACTGGAGCCCCAATAGAAAACGCTCTATAGCCCGCAGACTTTTTTTGGGCTCTGGGAATCACTAATAAGCCGGAGTTCTTTGAACGCAGATTTCTTGCCGGGACATATGGTACAATGCAATCGACAAGATAGGACGGAGCTAGACCGTGTAGTATTTTATACCTATGTAGTAAAACCTTAAAGTCACATCTTAAGTGCACAGGAAGCCAGTGCAGGTGAGCCAGTATAGGTATATATATATATGTATATATGTATATAAAGGTATATACAGTATAGGCGAAATATGATCAAACTTTCTTGTTCTTGTCAAAAGTCTAGCAGCCGCATTTTGTACCAATTGTAAAAACAAACAACATGTTTACTTGACCCACTTCCTGGGAAACTTATCAAGGAGCTTTTTGTATTATTAGGTCCATCGGTGCTAAATATTATAAACTTATCACTTTCCTCTGGCACTGTTCCCCTAGCATTCAAGAAAGCGGTTATTCATCCTCTGCTCAAAAGACCTAACCTTGATCCTGACCTCATGGTACCACCTTCCCTTTATTTCGAAAATCCTCGAAAAAATTGTCGCACAGCAGCTAAATGAACACTTAGTGTCTAACAATCTCTGTGAACCTTTTCATTCCGGTTTCAGGGCAAATCACTCTACGGAGACAGCCCTCGCAAAAATGACTAATGATCTACTGCTAACGATGGATTCTGATGCGTCATCTATGTTGCTGCTTCTTGATCTTAGCGCTGCTTTCCATACCGTCCATCATAATATTTTATTAGAGTGTATCAAAACACGTATTGGTATGTCAGACTTAGCTTTGTCGTGGTTTAACTCTTATCTTACTGACAGGATGCAGTGCGTCTCCCATAATAATGTGACCTCGGACTATGTTAAGGTAACGTGCGGAGTTCCTCAGGGTTCGGTTCTTGGCCCTGCACTCTTTAGTATTTACATGCTGCTGCTAGGCGACATCATACGCAAATACGGTGTTAGCTTTCATTGTTATGCTGATGACAGCCAACTCTACATGCCCCTAAAGCTGACCAACACGCCGGATTGTAGTCAGCTGGAGGCGTGTCTTAATGAAATTAAACAATGGATGTCCGCTAACTTCTTGCAACTCAACGCCAAGAAAACGGAAATGCTGATTATCGGTCCTGCTAAACACCGACATTTATTTGATAATACCACCTTAACATTTGACAACCAAACAATTACACAAGGCGAATCAGTAAAGAATCTGGGTATTATCTTCCAGCCAACTCTCTCCTTTGAGTCACACATTAAGAGTGTTACTAAAACGGCCTTCTTTCATCTCCGTAATATCGCTAAAATTCGTTCTATTTTATCCACTAGCGACGCTGAGATCATTATTCATGCGTTCGTTACGTCTCGTCTCGACTACTGTAACCTATTATTTTCGGGTCTCCCTATGCCATCCATCCATCTTCTTCCGCTTATCCGAGGTCGGGTCGCGGGGGCAGCAGCCTAAGCAGGGAAGCTCAGACTTCCCTCTCCCCAGCCACTTTGTCCAGCTCCTCCCGGGGGATCCCGAGGCGTTCCCAGGTCAGCCGGGAGACATAGTCTTCCCAACGTGTCCTGGGTCTTCCTCGTGGCCTCCTACCGGTCGGACGTGCCCTAAACAACTCCCTAGGGAGGCGCTCGGGTGGCATCCTGACCAGATGCCCGAACCACCTCATCTGGCTCCTCTCGATGTGGAGGAGCAGCGGCTTTACTTTGAGCTCCCCCCGAATGACAGAGCTTCTCACCCTATCTCTAAGGGAGAGCCCCGCCACCCGGCGGAGGAAACTCATTTCGGCCGCTTGTACCCGTGATCTTGTCCTTTCGGTCATAACCCAAAGCTCATGACCATAGGTGAGGATGGGAACGTAGATCGACCGGTAAATCGAGAGCTTTGCCTTCCGGCTCAGCTCCTTCTTCACCACAACGGATCGATACAGCGTCCGCATTACTGAAGACGCCGCACCGATCCGCCTGTCGATCTCACGATCCACTCTTCCCTCACTCGTGAACAAGACTCCGAGGTACTTGAACTCCTCCACTTGGGGCAAGATCTCCTCCCCAGCCCGGAGATGACACTCCACCCTTTTCCGGGCGAGAACCATGGACTCGGACTTGGAGGTGCTGATTCTCATCCCAGTCGCTTCACACTCGGCTGCGAACCGATCCAGTGAGAGCTGAAGATCCTGGCTAGATGAAGCCATCAGGACCACATCATCTGCAAAAAGCAGAGACCTAATCCTGCAGCCACCAAACCGAATCCCCTCAACGCCTTGACTGCGCCTAGGAATTCTGTCCATAAAAGTTATGAACAGAATCGGTCCCTATGTCTAGCATTAAAAGACTACAATTGGTAAAGTATGTATATTTCAAAGTTGTGGACACTCCGTGCAGTCAGGATTTGATCAATTTGTTTAAGTTAAAGTCAGTAAATAATACATTGAAGCCACACAAAATAAATCAAAGCTATTTTTTTCTAATTGAATGAATGGGTTTTATAGATGAATCGTCGCATCCTTCGGACAGACTATCAGTAATTACTACAAATGCAGAAGGGGGGAAGGCATACAACTTCAAAATAAACGAGATTAACTGTTGACTCAACTAATTTACCATTGAAATAATGGATGCATGCAGGATTTTGTTTGTGGATGGATTGAGTTCAACTTCCAAAGTTGGGCAATAAGACCATTTTGGGAGCACATGTGCCACATTTCCACATACAAATGAGATGTTTGACTCAAAGTTGGAACTAATCATCAATCTCACTCTGCTGCATCGACTGCGTTAATTGGCAACATCAGTTTGTCCTTGTCCAAGAAGCATAAATCTACTGATAAAACGTCTGTCAGCCTTGGGCTTGTTCTGACAGAGCCGATATCTTCTGATTCTCACGTTGATCAGCCCCTGATCTTCTGCTTTCCCTCCTCTACACTTTGTTATTCCTCATTTTTATACGTGCCTTTCCACGACCAGCACAGCCCTTCCTGACTTGATCACCGGGAATAAGCTATTTATCGCAGGGACGATAAAGGCAAGGGTGATGTTTGTGAGTTATGACGGTTGGAAAGGAACGGCGTATATTGATGGTATAATTTATGACTTGTGACATGAATGCAGTTGCCGTTTAAGGAATGTGACGAGGTTTACAATGAAGCAGACTGCCGCATGGCACGGTAGACCAAGGACGGTGTGCAGACTGCACAAGACCAGGTACGGTATTTTTGTCCTGTAAAACCACTTCCACCAAACAAAAACAGAGCTATGAAAATATCACAATCCGAAGACGTCCGATATGAAATATGAGCTCAGTTTATGATCCATCCATTTTCTACCGCTTGTCTCTTTTGGAGTCTCAAGAGACTGGAAGGCAAGGTACAAGTCTCTCGTCCAAAAGCAGAACCTAGTAACTCACTTCTAGCTGATTTTGATAAAACAAACGAAAACCAATCTATTTTATATTAAAGTCCCATCCATTCACAGAGATTTGATTTCTGCTTTGTTGATGTTAATTGGTATCCGCAATTCCAGCCTGCAATTTTCGTTCAGAATGTTCAGCATATCACCTAGTAACTCCAAAATTATTATCAGCTCAGTTTTGACCAAAATTGAGTTACTGGGTTTTGCCTTTGGACGGGAGAAGTGGCCACCTCATTGCAGGGCCGATTTATCAAACAGTAAAAGTACATTAATTTTGAAGTAATCAAGCACTGCGGGGCACACAGAGGTCATAAGACACGGGAACAGGGAAGGCACAGAGAGAAAGCAAGTACGCGGAAGGGAAGCCAGAGACGGGATGCTGACTATGAGACTGAACTATGTTCCGGCACTGGATCTTCGGGTCCGCTGGTCTTTATGCTGTCTGTCTTCATTAGTCCCAGGTGCGCCGATTAGTGATTGCCTGCAGCTGGCGATGCGGCCAGAGCGAGCGGGGGCGTGTACCGGCGCGCTTCTAGCAGAAGACATGAAGGATTGCGCATCCGCTGTGACAAAAACCTAACTAAGGTTTTTACTTTTTTTTTTTTTAAATCCGGTTTAAACCGAATTCATGCAAGAGTTAGTTTAGTTTTTTTCATACTGCACATGTAAACATGCCAAGTGTGTTCGTATGGGTCGGTGATAGGGATGTCCGATAATGGCTTTTTGCCGATATCCGATATTCCGATATTGTCCAACTCTTTAATTACCGATATCGATATCAACCGATACTGATATATACAGTCGTGGAATTAACACAGTATTATTGTTATGATCTGTGGTCTAGATCATGTTTTGTGTAGTTATGTTCTGTTAATTTTGGACTCCTTAGTTCCTGTGTGTGCACCTCCCTGACTTTGTTTTGGTTGCCATGGTTGCTAATTATGTTCACCTGTCTCTGATTAGTGTTCGGCCGCTCACCTGCTAACCGAGCACTAATCAGAGGCATTATTTAAGCCTGCTTTTGCCAGTCAGTCGGCCTGCCATCATTGTTTGTTTCATGCAATGCCTCTGTTTTTTCTGCTCGTTCCATGCCTTGACAAGTAAGTTTTTGCTTGTTCCTGCTACTGTTAGTAAGTTTTTCTCATCCATAGTTTATGCTAAGTTTCAGTTTAGCTTCAAGTGCGATCAGGCACGTTATTCTGTTGGTTTGCTCTCTGTTTTGTACTCCTTTGATTTTGTTAAGAATAAATCATGTTTTTACCTGCACGCCATGTCCGGAGTAGTCCGTCTGCATTTCTGGGAGAACGACCCCGCAGCAAGCTGCGACACCCCCATCGTGACAATTATGCCTAATTTGGACAACCAGGTATGGTGAAAATAAGGTCCTTTTTAAAAAAAAAAACAATAACATAAAATAAGATAAATACATTAAAAACATATTCTTGAATAAGAAAGAAAGTAAAACAATATAGAAACAGTTACATAGAAACTAGTAATGAATGAAAATGAGTAAAATGAAGTGGTTGGGGGCGTGGTTAAGATATATATATATATATATAAGAAATACTTGACTTTCAGTGAATTCTAGCTATATTTATATATATATATATATATATATATATATATATATATATATATATATATATATATATATATATATATATATATATATATATAAAATAAATACTTGAATTTCAGTGTTAATTTACAAACTACAACTCACAAACACTTTAGAGTTAGGCTCCACCATCAGAATGTGTACTTAAACTTATAAAGATCACATGGATATTATTCAGTGAGTTGATTCACCAAAACTAACCTGTTATACAGGAGGAAAAAGCACACAGGACGTTTCAATTGTTCACAGACTGGTCGCGCTCATCAGAATGACAAGACACTTCCGGTCTGCAGGCGATAGCATTCAATTGGGAAGAAACGCCCTACTGCCCCCTACTGACCAATGTGAATACTGATAAATGTGTAATGACAGCTCCAAAAACGAATTCAAACCACAAAATAAAATAAATAAATCAACACAAAAATGTGACACATTATGGGTGGGTCACATATGCATGTACAGTAGATGGCAGTATTGTCCTGTTTAAAAGTGTCACAACATTGCTGTTTACGGCAGACGAATTGCTTTACGGTAGACACTGTTGTTGTGTGTTGTCAACACCGTCACTCAGGTCCGCCTGAATTTCGGGAGTTTTTCCGGAGAAAATTTGTCCCGGTAGGTTTTCGGGAGAGGCGCTGAATTTCGGGAGTCTCCCGGAAAATCCGGGAGGGTTGGCAAGTATGTGTAAGTGTATCTTGTGTTTTTTATGTTGATTTAATAAATTTTAAAAAACTAAAAAAAAAACTAAACAAAAAAACCGATTATACCGATAATTTCCGATATTACATTTTAACGCATTTATCGGCCGATAATATCGGCAGGCCAATATTATCGGACATTTCTAGTCGGCGACATTGGGTTTAGCGTAGGGGCCTCTCAGGACTTCTGTGTATTGGTCCTGGGGCCCTGCATGTAGGAAGATAAACAACGTCCCTAAAACTGAGCGCCCGATAAAACCACATCCTCAGCTCAGGGCAAGAAAAAAGTCAACCCAATGGGAACGACCAGAGACCTTGGGAGGGACCGTGGATGTGGGGACCCACCCCTGAATGCCGAGTGGATCTAGTCAATAGTGTGAGAGTCCAGTCCGTAGTGGACTAAAAGCAGTCCATCAGTTGATGACTAAATCAGTCACTTCTTTGAAAACTATGAAAGAAGCAGTCAGTGTTCCTTTAGTCCACTTTGACATCTTTTCACTGTTCTTTGGACAATTTGATTTCAATTTTTACGACAGCAAAGAAAACTTTTTTGGTAACATCCTTGACTTTGTGACTTTGTCATTACGTTAAAGAGAAGCTATAAAGATACAACAAATAAATCTAGTGGAAGCTTTCATAAAGAAAATGAAAGTTTTAGGATTCATGAATACTTCATCTGGCCAGGGACGGAACCTACCTGTGGGTTTGTTCTAGGCTTCTTCTTTGGCCGCTTGAAGGAGCAAGAAGGCGAGAGAGAAGGCAGCCTGAGGAAGCTGTGATGGGGAGAGACGAGCAGATGCTCTGACATTAAAACATGCTGGGGTGCTTTTATCTCATTAAGTCCACACAGGGAGACAAACATCCAAAAGTGATGGGTCCAGAGTATTAGGATCTGTAGACTCTCACAGCGGAACACTAACAAAGACTGAACGCAGAGGACAAACCAACAGGTTTCTTGTCGAGTGGGCGACGACCGAGTTGTTTTAGATTCATCTCAGACAAAATGATCACTTTTGATTTGATACCAAGACGCAAAAAAACACATCAACACTTGTTTTTTCCCCGTTTCCATGAGCGCCGCTTCAAGTCAAGGCATTGAAAGTAAACAGTTTTTTAAAAGGAAAGTCATATTTTATCTGAGTCTGTAAATTACTTTTCTTGTTGATGATTTTTGTTTGGTTTTGTATTGTCTAGTTATATTTATATGCTAATTCATATTCTGTGACTGTAAATATGTTTTTTTGTTGATGCTTTTATTTGTTTCTGTATTGTGTAGTTATAATCGGAGGTGGGTAGAGTAGCCAGAAATTGTACTCAAGTAAGAGTACTGTTACTTTAGGGATTTATTACTCAAGTAAAAGTAAGGAGTAGTCACCCAAATATTTACTTGAGTAAAAGTAAAAAGTATGTTGTGAAAAAACTACTCAAGTACTGAGTAACTGATGAGTAACATACACACACATATCATATATATATATATATATATATATATATATATATATATATATATATATATATATATATATGTATGTGTGGGGAAAAAAATCACAAGACTATTTCATCTCTACAGGCCTGTTTCATGAGGGGGGTATCCTCAATCGTCAGGAGATTTTAATGGGAGCATTCGCATACCATGGTTTATATAGGGCACAGAGTGGGTGGGTACAGGCTGGCGTAGGGGCGTGGTGATTGGCTCATGTGTTACCTAGGAGGTGTTTCCGTCTGTGGCGGCATGCTGTTACAATTTCGCTGCGCTTGTTGAGGGATGACAGGTCTGGACGGTAAATAATAAACAGTTTCTCTTTCAAGCATAGGTTGCATCTTTTATTACCACTATTGTAAGGTGTGCTGGATGCAAGAATTTGCCATGTTATTGAATATTCAACATTATTGTCTTTGAGGTCCCAAATGTGTTTGCTGAGTTCTGTGGTATTCCGCAGGTTTTGGTTCCTGAAAGAAGCCTTGTGATTGTTCCATCTGGTTTTGAATTCTCCCTCGGTTAATCCTACATATGTGTCGGATGTGTTAATGTCCTTGCGTATTACCTTAGATTGGTAGACAACTGATGTTTGTAAGCACCCCCCGTTGAGAGGGCAATCAGGTTTCTTTCGACAGTTACAGCCTTTGTTGGTTTTGGAGTCGCTCTGTCCGGGGGCCGACGGCTCATTTGCAATTGTTTTGTAGTGGTTTGAGATAATTTGTCGTATATTGTTCATGCAGCTGTAGCTCAATTTAATGTTGTTCTTGTTGAATACTTTTCTTAGGGTGTTGTCTTTGGGAAAGTGTTTGTCAATCAGATTGAGGAATTTGTGTCCAATGTTAGTTGAGACGTTTTTGCTGTATGGGGGGTTGTACCAGATGATGTCGTTTCGTTTTCTGTTCTTTTTTGGCTGGTTTCCTGGCGTGGGTTCATAGGTGAGGGTGAAATTGTATCCGCTTTCATCAAGGGCTTTTTGGTACAGGGGGGTTGCTTGGTCAAATTCAGCTTTGCTAGATGACAGCATCGATAGCCTTTTATTAATTCCGGTAGGTATTCTTTTCGTGGTGGTGGGTGGGTGGAACCTTGGTATTTACCGTGATGACGGACTGGCAGTGTGTCGCGCCTCGCCAAGGAGCAGCGAGAATACCAAGAAGCGCATATGCCAAATTTTCAAAGAGAACGGCCTACGGATCACGATTGAAGCCAACAAGCAAACCGTCAACTTCCTTGACGTCACTTTCAACCTGAGAAATAACAGCTACCAACCATTGACGAAACCCAACACAACACTCCAATACGTGCACCATGACAGCAACCACCCACCCACCACCATGAAAAGAATACCTACCGTGTTAAAATTGTGCTTTTAACATGTGGGCATTAATACATTTTAAATCTATGCTGGCACACACACACACACACACACACACACATCAGCACATACACTCCTCAGCACACACACACCACATGTGCTTTCTACTGCAGCAGCTGTGCGGATTGGATACATTTTTATTGGTTGCGCATATAAGACAATCGAAGCAACAGAACATAAATCGATTTTTTTCTCTCTAATCAAATAAATGGATGTACCGTATTTTCCGCACCATAAGGCGCCCTGGGTTATAAGCCGCGCCTTCAATGAACGGCATATTTCAAAACTTTGTCCACCTATAAGCCGCCCCGTGTTATAAGCCGCATCTAACTGCGCTAAAGGAATGTCAAAAAAACAGTCAGATAGGTCAGTCAAACTTTAATAATATATTAAAAACCAGCGTGATGTGGGCGCGCATGGAGTCGTATATCAACATGGACGGAGCTGCGTGAAAAAAGCCACCCGGCCTCTTCGCGTAAACTTACCTTAACCACTCGCTCATCTTTTCTTCATCCATCCATCCCTTCGAGTTAGCTTTTATGATGACGCCGGCTGGAAAGGTCTCTTTTGGCAAGGTCTTCCTTTTGAATATCACCATGGGTGGAAGTTTCTGGCCATTAGCATGGCAAGCTAGAACCACAGTGAAGGATGACTTCTCATTCCCTGTGGTGCGAATATTCACCGTACGTGCTCCCGTTGTATCCACAGTGCGGTTCACAGGAATATCAAAAGTCAGTGGAACCTCGTCCATGTTGATAATGTTCTCTGGCCGGATCTTTTTTTCAGCTATCTTGTTTTTACAATATGCACGGAAAGTAGCCAGCTTTTCTTGAAAGTCTTTAGGCAGTTGCTGTGAAATAGTAGTCCGTGTGCGGATGGAGAGATTGCGTCTTTTCATGAACCGGAAACCTGTCGCTTAGTAGGAGCCATTTTGTGGTCTTTACAGATGTAAACACACAAAAGAAATGAAACGTAATATCCGCGCGCTTCTTCTTCTTCTACAGGGGCGGGTGGTTGCTTACAGTAGAAGAAGAAGCGCTTCCTCTTCTATGGGGGCGGGTGCTTACCTTGGCGGTTGCTTGCGTAGAAGAAGAAGCACTTCCTCTTCTACGGGGAAAAAAGATGGCGGCTGTTTACCGTAGTTGCGAGACCGAAACTTTATGAAAATGAATCTTAATATTAATCCATATATAAAGCGCACCGGGTTATAAGCCGCACTGTCAGCTTTTGAGTAAATTTGTGGTTTTTAGGTGCGGCTAATAATGCGGAAAATACGGTAGTCTTTGCAGCCCTCAGGTGAGGAAAGGTGTGGTGGAGAAGGTCTTTGCAGAAGATTCCCCTCTTGATGATTCCACATTTGCATTTAGTGGTGATAAAGTTGATGGATCCAGAGCCTCCTTCACCTGGCATCAGTCTGCAGATCTTTGTGCAGCAGGACAGATCTTTGTGCAGCAGGACAGATCATTGTGCAGCAGGACAGATCTTTGTGCAGCAGGACAGATCTTTGTGCAGCAGAACAGATCCTCATGTTGTTGTTGCCCTCACACCCCACTTGAAGGACTTGTGACTATTTTATTTTTTCACTTTTAATATGTTTTTTGCAAATGTAGTTGTGACAGTACCACATGAGATATGTTTTAATTGCTGATGCGGAATAATTGATTTTTTAAATGCACCAGAAAATAGCTTGCTTTCTACATTGTTGATGTGCTTCAATGCTCAGTAAATGTGTTCCCGTGTAGTATTTGTCCAGCCATGGTCATGTGGTGACATCATCATGAAGTCATCACTGAAGGCCTAGGTGGGAAACGCACGGCCCGCCACTGCATAGCAGGAGTGCTGAATGCCATGGAAATGTGAGAGTAAAATGGACAAAAGATGATTCCAAACAATATATCGCAGAGGAAAAATGAATGTTCATTGTTAAATCCAACCCAGTAAAGTTTCATTTCTTGGAATGGCGTCGTGCACGGGAAGCATGCTGTGTGTGTTGCAGAAAATCGTGGCAGATTCCTCCCAGGGGGACGTGAAGATGAACCGAGGTGGGGGTAGCGAAGAAGCTGACAGAAACATTATTCAAATGATGCGCCTCTGCTTTCATTTTTGCTTTTCTCTCTCCCAGCTGCACACTAAAAGCTGACATTTAGTCGCAGCGAGCGAGGAAAATATTCCCACCTTCTTGTCTCTCCGGCATTGCCAGTCCGGGAGTCCTGTGGCACAATGAAATGTGTTGCAGGTGGGCTCCGCACAACACAAAGGTCAAGGCGAAGATGCCCCCAAAAAAAATTCCACCGGCAGCCAGGAGGGCCGTGGAAGCTGCCGGTGGCGTGGAAGCAATGAGACGGGATGAAAGGCGGGAAATGGATGAGGATGTGAGGGGGGGGAAAGAGTAAGACATGGGGGGAGGAGCTGTCGCCCGGACATATTGTGCTTTGATGGCTTGCCTTTCATTTTTACTGCCGTTTTTCTTCGCTGCGGAGGAGCGGTATTAAAGTCTTCAATCTTTAGCTGATATTACAGGACTGGCTGCAGATTGTGATAAACAACACTCTTGCCTTCCTCTCCCAACATCTGTCGGAACATCGCGGCTGACAAAAGCAATGTAATTACAACGCGGCACAACCTAAACCGTAGACGAAACGTTTGTGTGTCGACGTTTGTTTGTTTGTTTGTTTGTTTGTCAAGTTGCGGTTGTTTGCGCTCAGTGTTGCGTTGTTGTAAATGGTAAATGGGTTATACTTGTATAGCGCTTTGACACTTGTCTGTCACGGCGCGGATTCGAACCCGTGTCTCTCATAATTTTGATGAGGAGACCAAACAGCTCGGCCTGAAAATCAGCTGGTCCAAAACCGAACTCATGCATATCGGCGATGGACCAGACCCACCACCCTTCTTATTTGAGGATACCCCTGTCCACTTTGTCCCTACCGTCAGATACCTCGGCTCGACAGTCACCAACACCGGCGACCTCAAACGAGAGGTGGACCGCCGTCGCGCCCTTGCAGCCTCCGTCATGCAGTCCCTGTGGAGACCGTTGTGGCGACACCGTCACATATCTCGGGACACCAAGTTGAGGGTCTACAATTCCTCTGTCATCTCTGTCCTTCTGTACGGCTCGGAAACATGGCCGCTGAATAACATCCTGGCGGCCAGGCTAGATGGCTTTGATTCCAGAGCCCTCAGGAGGATAGAAGGCATCACGTGGAGCCAGCATGTCACCAACAAGACCCTAAGAGAGCTAACCCAACAGCTCCCAGCCTCTCGCCTCGCGCTGGTATGGCCATGTCATCCGCCTGCCGGGGGAACACCCCACGCGCAAAATCCTGCGAGCTGGCTGGAGACGCCCTAGAGGTGCCCCCAGGACTTGCTGGCTGGATGTATTAGCCCAGGACCTTAAGGCTTGCAATGTGACTATGGCACAAGCTCAACACCTTGCCCACAACAGACCCAGATGGAGAGACCTGGTTGCTATGGTCGGCTCTACGCGCCCTGAAGTGCAAGAGGACTAAGGGTAAAGGGTTCCCACCAGGTGTTTTGGTTAATCACTCCCCTTTATAGTTTCCTGTCACCCAGCAATAGTTGCTGGGTCAATGTTTGCAATTGGCAACATTTACGTTCCCCTGGTTTTCTCCTGGCTCTTGAGATTATTCTGCCCTCCAGCATTCCCCGTTTTTTCACCCTCGGTGTCATTTTGGTTTTTGTTTAGCGCCACGCTTGCTAGCGTCCACAGTGTTGTATTTTTGTCCTGCGTTTAATTTATTAAAATATACCTTAATCTTACCTGCACGCCGCTCCTGCTTGTTTTCTGCCTTGGAAGGAACACGACAATCGCAGCCATGCGTCGAAGACGTAACAAAATGTCTCCATATGAATGTACATATGAATAATGGGTTCCAGCCTCAATAAAAGTCTGTATACAATTTAAAGCACATAACAGAAATAAACAAACAAAATAAGGTGATGATGGATAGATTTTCTACAGTATTTAATAACAAAACCAAAACAACAACGAGTTGGACTCACATGCAGCCGCCCTGCCAACACACACACACACACACACTGTCACTAGCCCAGTGGTGCACTCACAGTGTGAAATCACAAAACTCCCTAACTTTACCAGACAGGTTGCCACAATTATTAGGAATAAAAAAGAAATCCCCTTTAGGTGAATCTTCTTGGTGTGCAGCAGAAGAGAAGGGGGAAGTGGGAGAGGTAGAGTCAGTACGTGTCCATGCACTAAATTAGTCCGATTTCTCAAATAGCTTGGTTCTAAATAAGCCTCCTACAACCCATGGAAACTTCTTAATTCGATTGTGTTCAGTTTTTGTAAAGTCGGACAAACACACCTGGATTATGCGAATGTAAACCAGACCTCTTGTGGAATATATAACCCAGAAGCAGATACCATCTGGAACAGTATCTGTTGGGGCACAAACTGTCTTTTCCATCCATCCATCCATCCATCTTCTTCCGCTTATCCGAGGTCGGGTCGCGGGGGCAGCAGCTTAAGCAGGGATGCCAAGACTTCCTTCTCCCCAGCCACTTCATCCAGCTCCTCCCGGGGGATCCCGAGGCGTTCCCAGGCCAGCCGGGAGAGATAGTCTTCCCAGCGTGTCCTGGGTCTTCCCCGTGGCCTCCTACCGGTCTGACGTGCCCGAAACACCTTCCTAGGGAGGCGTTCGGGTGGCATCCTGACCAAATGCCCGAACCACCTCATCTGGCTCCTCTCGATGTGGAGGAGCAGCGGCTTTACTTTGAGCTCCCCCCGAATGACAGAGCTTCTCACCCTATCTCTAAGGGAGAGCCCCGCCACTCGGCGGAGGAAACTCATTTCGGCCGCTTGTACCCGTGATCTTGTCCTTTCGGTCATGACCCAAAGCTCATGACCATAGGTGAGGATGGGAACGTAGATCGACCGGTAAATCGAGAGCTTTGCCTTCCGGCTCAGCTCCTTCTTCACCACAACGGATCGATACAGCGTCCGCATTACTGAAGACGCCGCACCGATCCGCCTGTCGATCTCACGATCCACTTTTCCCCCACTCGTGAACAAGACTCCAAGGTACTTGAACTCCTCCACTTGGGGCAAGATCTCCTCCCCAACCCAGAGATGGCACTCCACCCTTTTCCGGGAGAGAACCATGGACTCGGACTTGGAGGTGCTGATTCCCATCCCAGTCGCTTCACACTCGGCTGCGAACCGATCCAGTGAGAGCTGAAGATCTTGGCCGGAGGAAGCCATCAGGACCACATCATCTGCAGATAGCAGAGACCTAATCCTGCAGCCACCAAACCACATACCCTCAACGCCCTGACTGCGCCTAGAAATTCTGTCCATAAAGGTTATGAACAGAATCGGTGACAAAGGGCAGCCTTGGCGGAGTCCAACCCTCACTGGAAACGTGTCCGACTTACTGCCGGCAATGCGGACCAAGCTCTGACACTGATCATACAGGGAGCGAACTGCCACAATCAGACAGTCCGATACCCCATACTCTCTGAGCACTCCCCACAGGACTTCCCGGGGTACACGGCCGAATGCCTTCTCCAAGTCCACAAAGCACATGTAGACTTGTTGGGCAAACTCCCATGCACCCTCAAGGACCCTGCCGAGAGTATAGAGCTGGTCCACAGTTCCACGACCAGGACGAAAACCACACTGTTCCTCCTGAATCCCAGGTTCGACTATCAGGCGTAGTAAAACTCCTTCCATCAATCCACAGAGATTCATGAATGAACTTTGACATATTCTAAAGTTTTGTTTCCATGATTGTCCGTCCACAATTCCTTCGAAAAAAACGTTCTCCTGGCCATCTTTGCTTGTTCCGGACCTGCATCCGCCCCAAACATTCTTGGTTGTAGCATCATGTTGGTAGCACAATCTAAGAACATGAAAGGGAATTTAGCGCCCCCCAGTGGCGTAAGACCAATAGTCACATCAGAGAGAGTCCATGGACACTTGGACTTCGCACATAGGTGTGAAGATATGTAAATGTGGTGACTGTCGACAACAACGCTTAAAGGGGAACATTATCACAATTTCAGAATTGTTAAAACCATTAAAAAAAAGTTCCCAGTGGCTTATTATATTTTTCGACGTTTTTTTCAAAATTTTACCCATCACGCAATATCCCTAAAAAAAGCTTCAAAGTGCCTGATTTTAACCATCGTTATAAACACCCGTCCATTTTCCTGTGACGTCACATAGTGAAGCCAACACAAACAAACATGGCGGAAAGAACAGCAAGCTATAGCGACATTAGCTCGGATTCAGACTCGGATTTCAGCGGCTTAAGCGATTCAACAGATTACGCATGTATTGAAACGGATGGTTGTAGTGTGGAGGCAGGTAGCGAAAACCAAATTGAAGAAGAAACTGAAGCTATATCGCTTTGAACCGTATGCAAGCGAAACCGAGGAAAACGACACGACAGCCAGCGACACGGGAGAAAGCGAGGACGAATTCGGCGATCGCCTTCTAACCAACGATTGGTATGTGTTTGTTTGGCATTAAAGGAAACTAACAACTATGAACTAGGTTTACAGCATATGAAATACATTTGGCAACAACATGCGCTTTGAGAGTGCAGACAGCCCAGTTTTCATCAATTAATATATTCTGTAGACATACCCTCATGTCAGCAGGCCAGGGAAGCTAGGGTCGATATTCTTCTCTTGATCATCTTCGGGACGGTGTGAGCCAAGACATCCAGGGGGTTTAGCTCGCTCGTCTGCGGGAACAAACTGCCGCCGTTGCTTGCCGTGCTAGCGAGGTCCTTTGTCCCTGAATTGCTCACACACTCCGGCAGATTCAATGGGGGTCTGGCGGCAGATTTCATTGACTTTATGGTTGGAAATGCATCTGCTTTGAGTGTCGCAGGATATCCACACATTCTTGCCATCTCTGTCGTAGCATAGCTTTCGTCGGTAAAGTGTGCGGAACAAACGTCCGATTTCTTGCCACTTTGGCATCTTTGGGCCACTGGTGCAACTTGAATCCGTCCCTGTTGGTGTTGTTACACCCTCCGACAACACACCGACGAGGCATGATGTCTCCAAGGTACGGAAAACAGTCGAGAAAACGGAAAATAACAGAGCTGATTTGACTCGGTGTTTGAGAAAATGGCGGATTGCTTCCCGAGAGCGAATATTAGAAAGGCGTTTAATTCGCCAAAATTCACCCATTTAGAGTTCGGAAATCGGTTAAAAAAATATATGGTCTTTTTTCTGCAACATCAAGGTATATATTGACACTTACATAGGTCTGGTGATAATGTTCCCCTTTAAAACATTTAAAAAGTAAACAGAGCAACTAGCACAGTCGCTAATGACAGCACTGCTCGACTGGCTAATCGAGCACCGAGACCAATACGCTAGCTCACAATGGATGTTCTGCAAGCACACATCAAGGGGATGAAACGTTTTTAACCTTTAATATAACAAAGCATGTTTCTATACGGTCGGTGGTTTGTAAATAGAAACGTTTGTATATTAAGGGGTTTGTAAATTGAGGTTCCACAGTATCAATACACTTGTTTAACGCTTGAGCCGGTGCGGACTCTGCGATTGGACGTGACGTCACGAACAATCAAATTATTTAAGTGGTACCGTTTGATTTGACATGAATCAGTACAATCAATCAATCAATCAATCACTTTACTGTCATTGTCATAATAACCCTTATTACTCAAATCTCATCCGCCTCAACAAAAACGACCCTAAATTTTTGTTTAGTACAGTAGCATCGCTAACCCAACAAGGGACTCCTCCCAATAGCTCCACCCACTCGGCAGATGACTTTATGAATTTCTTTAATAAGAAAATTGAACTCATTAGAAAGGAGATTAAAGACAACGCATCCCAGCTACAACTGGGTTCTATTAACACAGATACAACTGTATCTACGACGGATACTGCAATACAAAATAGTCTCTCTCTTTTTGATGAAATAACATTAGAGGAACTATTACGGCGTGTAAGTGGGATAAAACAAACAACATGTTTACTTGACCCACTTCCTGGGAAACTTATCAAGGAGCTTTTTGTATTATTAGGTCCATCAGAGCTAAATACTATAAACGTATCACTTTCCTCTGGCTCTGTTCCCCTAGCATTCAAGAAAGCGGTTATTCATCCTCTGCTCAAAAGACCTAACCTTGATCCTGACCTCATGGTAAACTACCGACCGGTGTCCCACCTTCCCTTTATTTCGAAAATCCTCGAAAAAATTGTCGCACAGCAGCTAAATGAACACTTAGTGTCTAACAATCTCTGTGAACCTTTTCAATCCGGTTTCAGGGCAAATCACTCTACGGAGACAGCCCTCGCAAAAATGACTAATGATCTACTGCTAACGATGGATTCTGATGTGTCATCTATGTTGCTGCTTCTTGATCTTAGCGCTGCTTTCGATACCCATCCATCCATCCATCTTCTTCCGCTTATCCGAGGTCGGGTCGCGGGGGCAGCAGCCTAAGCAGGGAAGCCCAGACTTCCCTCTCCCCAGCCACTTCGTCCAGCTCTTCCTGTGGGACCCCGAGGCGTTCCCAGGCCAGCCGAGAGACATAGTCTTCCCAACGTGTCCTGGGTCTTCCCCGTGGCCTCCTACCGGTCGGACGTGCCCTAAACACCTCCCTAGGGAGGCGTTCGGGTGGCATCCTGACCAGATGCCCGAACCACCTCATCTGGCTCCTCTCGATGTGGAGGAGCAGCGGCTTTACTTTGAGCTCCTCCCGGATGGCAGAGCTTCTCACCCTATCTCTAAGGGAGAGCCCCGCCACCCGGCGGAGGAAACTCATTTCGGCCGCTTGTACCCGTGATCTTGTCCTTTCGGTCATGACCCAAAGCTCATGACCATAGGTGAGGATGGGAACCTAGATCGACCGGTAAATTGAGAGCTTTGCCTTCCGGCTCAGCACCTTCTTCACCACAACGGATCGATACAGCGTCCGCATTACTGAAGACGCCGCACCGATCCGCCTGTCGATCTCATGATCCACTCTTCCCTCACTCGTGAACAAGACTCCGAGGTACTTGAACTCCTCCACTTGGGGCAAGATCTCCTCCCCAACCCGGAGATGGCACTCCACCCTTTTCCGGGCGAGAACCATGGACTCGGACTTGGAGGTGCTGATTCTCATCCCAGTCGCTTCACACTCAGCTGCGAACCGATCCACTGAGAGCTGAAGATCCTGGCCAGATGAAGCCATCAGGACCACATCATCTGCAAACAGCAGAGACCTAATCCTGCAGCCACCAAACCAGATCCCCTCAACGCCTTGACTGCGCCTAGAAATTCTGTCCATAAAAGTTATGAACAGAATCGGTGACAAAGGGCAGCCTTGGCGGACTCCAACCCTCACTGGAAACGTGTCCGACTTACTGCCGGCAATGCGGACCAAGCTCTGGCACTGAGCATACAGGGAGCGGACTGCCACAATCAGACAGTCCGATACCCCGTACTCTTTGAGCACTCCCCACAGGACTTCCCGAGGGACACGGTCGAATGCCTTCTGCAAGTCCACAAAACACATGTAGACTGGTTGGGCAAACTCCCATGCACCCTCAAGGACCCTGCGGAGAGTATAGAGCTGGTCCACAGTTCCACGACCAGGACGAAAACCACACTGTTCCTCCTGAATCCGAGGTTGGACTATCCGGCGTAGCCTCCTCTCCAGTACACCTGAATAGACCTTACCGGGAAGGCTGAGGAGTGTGATCCCACGATAGTTAGAACACACCCTCCGGTTCCCCTTCTTAAAGAGAGGAACCACCACCCCGGTCTGCCAATCCAGTGGCACCGCCCCCGATGTCCACGCGATGCTGCAGGTTGGTTGACAAGACTCTGCTTTCGATACCGTCGATCATAATATTTTATTAGAGCGTATCAAAACACGTATTGGTATGTCAGACTTAGCTTTGTACCGAGGATGTCGTTGTGGCTTGTGCAGCCCTTTGAGACACTTGTGATTTAGGGCTATATAAATAAACATTGATTGATTGATTGATTGATAAGTCACACATGTCATCAATGAGTTTTTGTTTGAGCTTCGTCTCGCGGCATAGAAACTGCATTGATGTGCAGGTTGACAATAGTTTACATTTTAGCATTGTCAAGAAGATCGCGAATAGATTCTCGGTAATATCGACAGAATCCGGTTGATAAAGGTACAGAATTTGGTACCCATCACTAATTGCGACTCCTCGATCTTCAAAATCATCAGGTTTAGGTCTTCGGTACCACAAGTCATCGCTATATTGGAGAATATCATCCTGTCATAAGCCCCCTCCTCTACTGCCTCTACACCCATGACTGCAGTCCGGCCCACAGTGACAACCTTACCGTCAAGTTCGCCGACGATACCACAGTGGTCGGGCTCATCTCCAGGGGTGACGAGGCTGCCTACAGAGAGGAGGTCCTGAAGCTGACGGCCTGGTCTTCGGAGAACAACCTCGCTCTCAACACCAGCAAGACCAGAGAGATCATCGTCGACTTCAGGAGGAGCAGCACCGACCCTGCCCCCCTCTACATCAACGGCGAGCGTGTAGAGAGGGTCCACACCTTCAGGTACCTTGGGGTTCACATCTCTAATGACTTCTCCTGGACAGTCAACACCACATCAATCATCAAGAAGGCTCAGCAGCGGCTACACTTCCTTAGAGTCCTCGGGAAGTACAACCTGAAGCCTGACCTGCTGCTGACCTTCTACCGCTCGTCCATCGAGAGCCTGCTGACCTACTGTATTACGGTATGGTACGGCAGCTGCACTGCAGCAGACAGGGAGAGGCTGCAAAGAGTGGTCAAGACGGCTCAGAAGATCATCGGCCGCCCTCTCCCCTCTCTGACGGACATCTACACCTCCCGCTGCCTCAACAGAGCCAGTGCCATCATCAAGGACAGCACCCACCCTGGCTCTGACCTGTTCCACCTGCTGCCCTCTGGGAAGCGCTACAGGTGCATTAAAACCAAAACAAACAGGCTAAAGAACAGCTTCTTCCCCAGGGCCATAACCATCCTGAACGGACTGCCCCATTGTCCCTCATAACTGCCTTCTCTTCGGTGCAATAACCCATTCCACCAACCACCCTGTTTTTGTTTTGTTTTTTCATGTATATATTCATTTCACACCATATTCATTGCACTTCTATATTTTTTATATTTTTATATATTTGCACATTGTTTTTCTATGCACACATCGCACTGTATGGAATGGCCTCAATCTCGTTACCTTGCGTATTGACAATAAAGCTGATTCTGATTCTGATTCTGATTCTTCTTATTTAGCATTTATCAGCTAGTTTCACTTCTAACATCAGCCTTTCCTCTGAAGGATTTAGCCTAAAAAAGAAAAAAAAAACCTTGTCGGGGTTGAGAAACCATCGGGACTTGGTTGCCATGGTTACAGTGACATCTGAAAAGCAGAAGTCTTTACCTGTGGCAAGCTGAGGTGCCTTCCAAGGTGAAGCGACACACTTCCCACCAAAATAAACAAACCTTTTCCTTTTCCGAAGCAACAACAGGTTTCGATTGCAAATAATCACCGCTTTATTTTGGCCTTTCCACTAAATCAGAAGACAACTGGGATTGCATTCTTTCATCTGGCAAGCAGTATTCATTCATTCATGGACTACTTTTTAGTCGGTGTTCATGCAACCTTGGTGGGTGGATATGTCAACAGCTGTACTGAACGCTTACATAGTCACTAATCATCATTAAAAATCTTTACAATATGTCCAAAAAAAGCTAATGGCAAAAGAATAACTCCGTTTCTAGTAATCTGATACTAGCCAGCAGGGCCAGCCCGTGGCATAGGCCATATAGGCAAATGCTAAGGGCGCCGTCCATCAGGGGGCGCCACGCCAGTGCCACAAATGTTGGAGAAAAAAATAAAATAAACAAAAGTTGTTACTATTATTTCTAAATACAAAAAAATAATCTCACGTTAATTAAAATGCAAAGTAAAGCCTATTTAATAGAAATATTATTTGTTACAACATTACGCCCCCTCCTCCCCCCGCACGGTGCGCCCCCTCCCTTCCCGTATCATGACTCTTTTTGGACGTCACCACATCAAAAAATCAACACAAGATGTCAAAACGGCCAAAACTGCCAGGTGCCCAGGGAAGAAAAAAGAGAAAAGAAGAGGAGGAGAAACGAGAAAAAGACAAGAGGTAGCAGGTAGGTAACGTTAGCCTACATGAAATTATTTGTCTGTTACAGAATGTGATAGTAGCTGGCTTTTTAGCATTAAGCTAATGTTACATGATTCGGCAATTGCTAATCAATAAATAGCTAGTTCTGTTTTAATGTCGGGTTAATATTGTGGAGGGGGCTAAATTGTTATGGAAAATAAAAATGTAACGTTAGGTAATTACAGTACTCCCACCTTACATTCCTCAGGGACATTTGTATTAGATCTTTTAAGCAGGTGTTTTTTGTTTACATTATTGCCTTCTGGTTAGCTAATGTTTGCCCTGCAGGTAATAGTCACTTTTCCACCCCTTTATATATTAGGTATAGTTGTAAGTAAAAAAAAAAAGGTGAAAGACAAAGCTATTCGGGTTCTTGTGAGTATATACACTTCACTGCCGATGTGGGGGGGCGCCACCTAAAATCTTGCCTAGGGCGCCAGACAGATTAGGGCCGGGCCTGCTAGCCAGGCAGTATTATTAAACCATAAAAAAAAACTAACTAATAAAAAAACAATATGAATTTTGATAATTACAATATATTTTCCAGATAATTATACTCAAGTATTCCTCCCTCTTTAGAAGGAGACATAAGTAAGTACAAACCCCGTTTCCATATGAGTTGGGAAATTGTGTTGGATGTAAATATAAACGGAATACAATGATTTGCAAATCATTTTCAACCCATATTCAGTTGAATATGCTACAAAGACAACATATTTGATGTTCAAACTCATTAACTTTATTTTATTTTTTTGCAAATAATAATTAACTTAGAATTTCATGGCTGCAACACGTGCCAAAGTAGTTGGGAAAGGGCACGTTCACCACTGTGTTACATGGCCTTTCCTTTTAACAACACTCAGTAAAGGTTTGGGAACTGAGGAGACACATTTTTGAAGCTTCTCAGGTGGAATTATTTCCCATTCTTGCTTGATGTACAGCTTAAGTTGTTCAACAGTCCGGGGGTCTCCCTTGTGCTATTTCAGGCTTCACATTTTCAATGGGAGACAGGTCTGGACTGCAGGCGGGCCAGTCTAGTACCCGCACTCTTTTACTATGATGTAACACGTGGCTTGGCATTGTCTTGCTGAAATAAGCAGGGGCGTCCATGGTAACGTTGCTTGGATGGCAACATATGTTGCTCCAAAACCTGTATGTACCTTTCAGCATTAATGGTGCCTTCACAGATGTGTAAGTTACCCATGTTTTGGCCACTAATACACCCCCATACCATCACACATGCTGCCTTTTACACTTTGTGCCTATAACAATCCGGACGGTTCTTTTCATCTTTGGTCCACAGTCCATAGTTTCCAAAAACAATTTGAAATGTGGACTCGTCAGACCACAGAACACTTTTTCCACTTTGTATCAGTCCATCTTAGATGAGCTCAGGCCCAGCGAAGCCGACGGCGTTTCTGGGTGTTGTTGATAAATAATAATAATAATAATAATAACTGGGATTTATATAGCGCTTTTCTAAGTACCCAAAGTCGCTTTACATGTAGAACCCATCAATCGTTCACACCTGGTGGTGGTAAGCTACTTTCATAGCCACAGCTGCCCTGGGGTAGACTGACGGAAGCGTGGCTGCAATTTGCGCCAACGGCCCCTCCGACCACCACCTATCATTCATCATTCAATTCACCGGTGTGAGTGGCACCGGGGGCAAAGGGTGAAGTGTCCCGCCCAAGGACACAACGGCAGCGATTTTTTTTTTTTTTTTGGATTTTAAGAGGCGGGGAGCGAACCTGCAACCCTCAGGTTTCTGGCACGGTTGCTCTACCCACTACGCCATGCCGCCCGATAAACGGTTTTCGCCCTGCATTGGAGAGTTTTAACTTGCACTTACAGATGTAGCGACCAACTGCAGTTACTGACAGTGGGTTTCTGCAGTGTTCCTGAGCCCATGTGGTGATATCCTTTACACACTGATGTCGCTTGTTGATGCAGTACAGCCTGAGGGATCGAAGCTGCTTACGTGCAGTGATTTCTCCAGATTCTCTGAACCCTTTGATGATATTACGGAGCGTAGATGGTGAAATCCCTAAATTCCTTGCAATAGCTGCTTGAGAAAGGTTTTTCTTAAACTGTTCAAGAATTTTCTCACGCATTTGTTGACAAAGTGGTGACCCTCGCCCCATCCTTGTTTGTGAATGACTGAGCATTCCATGGAATCTACTTTTATACCCAATCATGGCACCCACCTGTTCCCAATTAGCCTGCACACCTGTGGGATGTTCCAAATAAGTGTTTGATGAGCATTCCCTCAACTTTATCAGTATTTATTGCCACCTTTCCCCAACTTCTTTGTCACGTGTTGCTGGCATCAAATTCTAAAGTTAATGATTATTTGCAAAATGTTTATGAGTTTGAACATCAAATATGTTGTCTTTGTAGCATATTCAACTGAATATGGCTTGAAAAGGATTTACTTAAGTACGCGGTCACGGTCTTCAGGCCGAGCCAATGTTGCGTGGTGGAAAAACTGGAAGGTAAAAACCCGCTGAGCAATTATCCGTCTGAAAGTCGAGTCCCGCCCTTGTGAGGCAACAGTTCCTGTCTGCCTCACCTGTGCACACGGTCCTGTACAGTATTTGTCACTGTACGATGACAACGACACGAGGTAACACTCGTCCCGTGTTACACAACATCGTGGCCTGAGTCAGACGGCATGGTGCAACGCCCGAGGGAACATGGCGTGCATCACACCTGCAGACAGGAAGTGGGTGTGTCGTGGCATTTACAGTGCAGGTATGATAAGTCCACAAACCCTTCAGAAGGTTCAAAGGTGAAAACATAAATGCTGAATGTAATCTGCCAGCAAACAGTCTCCGCCCTGCGCACTCTGGCATCTAGGTAAATATTGTTCATAGGGAAGGGCCTTTTTCTTAATCCTTCACCTGAACAACAATGATTTTTATTGGCTGCTCAGAAGCACGGGCGGGTTAATTTTTAACAGTCGGTGAAAGACCGACATAGGTGAGTACACCACTCACATTCCTGCAAGTATTGCTAGTTTTCATGGGACAACACTGAAGAAATGGCACTTAAACACAATCTAGAGCTACACAATCTAGTACAACTTTACTATCAAGTGAGTACCACACCCCAACTAAGTCAACTGGAGAGTTGGTTCTCCAATCCACTCATTATTCCAGGAAGAAATGATATTAAAGCAATGCTCTTAACACTAAATTGGATGTTTTTTTGTTCAAGAGAATTGGAAAAAGGAAGTTAAAGACAGCGGATTTAAACAAGACAAGACTCCGCAGCATCGCGTGGACATCGGGGGCGGTACCTCTGGATTGGCAGACCGGGGTGGTGGTTCCTCTCTTTAAGAAGGGGAACCGGAGGGTGTGTTCTAACTATCGTGGGATCACACTCCTCAGCCTTCCCGGTAAGGTCTATTCAGGTGTACTGGAGAGGAGGCTACGCCGGATAGTCGAACCTCGGATTCAGGAGGAACACTGTGGTTTTCGTCCTGGTCGTGGAACTGTGGACCAGCTCTATACTCTGGGCAGGGTCCTTGAGGGTGCATGGGAGTTTGCCCAACCAGTCTACATGTGCTTTGTGGACTTGGAGAAGGCATTCGACCGTGTCCCTCGGGAGGTCCTGTGGGGAGTGCTCAGAGAGTATGGGGTATCGGACTGTCTGATTGTGGCAGTCCGCTCCCTGTATGATCAGTGCCAGAGCTTGGTCCGCATTGCCGGCAGTAAGTCGGACACGTTTCCAGTGAGGGTTGGACTCCGCCAAGGCTGCCCTTTGTCACCCATTCTGTTCATAACTTTTATGGACAGAATTTCTAGGTGCAGTCAAGGCGTTGAGGGGATCCGGTTTGGTGGCTGCAGGATTAGGTCTCTGCTTTTTGCAGATGATGTAGTGCTGATGGCTTCATCTGGCCAGGATCTTCAGCTCTCACTGGATCGGTTCGCAGCCGAGTGTGAAGCGACTGGGATGAGAATCAGCACCTCCAAGTCCGAGTCCATGGTTCTCGCCCGGAAAAGGGTGGAGTGCCATCTCCGGGTTGGGGAGGAGACCCTGCCCCAAGTGGAGGAGTTCAAGTACCTAGGAGTCTTGTTCACGAGTGAGGGAAAAGTGGATCGTGAGATCGACAGGCGGATCGGTGCGGCGTCTTCAGTAATGCGGACGCTGTATCGATCCGTTGTGGTGAAGAAGGAGCTGAGCCGGAAGGCAAAGCTCTCGATTTACCGGTCGATCTACGTTCCCATCCTCACCTATGGTCATGAGCTTTGGGTTATGACCGAAAGGACAAGATCACGGGTACAGGCGGCCGAAATGAGTTTCCTCCGCCGGGTGGCGGGTCTCTCCCTTAGAGATAGGGTGAGAAGCTCTGCCATCCGGGGGGAGCTCAAAGTAAAGCCGCTGCTCCTCCACATGGAGAGGAGCCAGATGAGGTGGTTCGGGCATCTGGTCAGGATGCCACCCGAGCGCCTCCCTAGGGAGGTGTTTAGGGCACGTCCGACCGGTAGGAGGCCACGGAGAAGACCCAGGACACGTTGGGAAGACTATGTCTCCCGGCTGGCCTGGGAACGCCTCGGGATCCCCCGGGAGGAGCTGGACGAAGAGAGGAAAGTCTGTGCTTCCCTGCTTAAGCTGCTGCCCCCGCGACCCGACCTTGGATAAGCGGAAGAAGATGGATGGATGGATGGATGGATGGATTTAAACATTCAAATATGTGCCAGCTAACTACGACAAAGCAAACTCACTCTCAAAGTCCCGCAGTCGTGCGAAATCAAAAGGTGTGGCTTTAAAAAGTACTTGCAGCAATTTCTTTAGGAAGCAAAATAGCGGGACATTAATAGATTGAGCCCGGTAGGTGTTACCATTTAGTCAAACTCTCACACTATTATGTTAGATCCACTATGGACTGGACTCTCACTATTATGTTAGATCCACTATGGACTGGACTCTCACTATTATGTTAGATCCACTATGGACTGGACTCTCACTATTATGTTAGATCCACTATGGACTGGACTCTCACACTATTATGTTAGATCCACTATGGACTGGACTCTCACAATATTATGTTAGATCCACTATGGACTGAACTCTCACAATATTATGTTAGATCCACTATGGACTGGACTCACACTATTATGTTAGATCCACTATGGACTGGACTCTCACACTATTATGTTAGATCCACTATGGACTGGACTCTCACACTATTATGCTAGATCCACTATGGACTTGACTCTCACAATATTATGTTAGATCCACTATGGACTGGACTCTCACACTATTATGCTAGATCCACTATGGACTTGACTCTCACAATATTATGTTAGATCCACTATGGACTGGACTCTCACACTATTATGTTAGATCCACTATGGACTGGACTCTCACAATATTATGTTAGATCCACTATAGACTGGACTCTCACACTATTATGCTAGATCCACTATGGACTTGACTCTCACAATATTATGTTAGATCCACTATGGACTGGACTCTCACTATTATGTTAGATCCACTATGGACTTGACTCTCACACTATTATGCTAGATCCACTATGGACTTGACTCTCACACTATTATGTTAGATCCACTATGGACTTGACTCTCACAATATTATGTTAGATCCACTATGGACTTGACTCTCACACTATTATGCTAGATCCACTATGGACTTGACTCTCACAATATTATGTTAGATCCACTATGGACTGGACTCTCACTCTATTATGTTAGATCCACTATGGACTGGACTCTCTCACTATTATGTTAGATCCACTATGGACTGGACTCTCACTATTATGTTAGATCCACTATGGACTGGACTCTCACTATAATTTTAGATCCACTATGGACTGGACTCACACTATTATGTTAGATCCACTATGGACTGGACTCTCACTATTATGTTAGATCCACTATGGACTGGACTCTCACTATTATGTTAGATCCACTATGGATTGGACTCTCACTATTATGTTAGATCCACTATGGACTGGACTCTCACTCTATTATGTTAGATCCACTGTGGACTGGACTCTCACAATATTATGTTAGATCCACTATGGACTGGACTCCACATCTGCGGTCCCCTCCAAGGTTTCTCATTGTCATCCCATTGGGTTGAGTTTTTCCTTGCCCTGATGTGGGATCTGAGCCCTTGCAGCCCTTTGAGACACTGGTGATTTAGGACTATATAAGTAAACATTGATTGATTGATGTCAGAAAAAGGCAGGTGACTGAATCTAAGAATTGATGCAACATGGAGAGACTACTTGGTTGCATCCGATTCCGTTTCAGTCAGTTTGTTCTCTAAAGGACGTCAGTTCAGGGAGAGATTTATAAAATAAAATATATTTGGGAACGGAGTCATGATCCCATCCTTCCAGTCTCATCTAACACAAATCAAGTCTTTACCTCCGTGGGAAGCCAATTGAGTAACAATTCCCCCCGCAGCAGAACATTGCGTAAGAAGGGCTTACAACTATTGTGCCACTGGTTATTGCGAGATAACGTGCTTACCAAACCCCCCCCCGTGATGAATCCATTGACACACTTAGTCGTGGGTCCAAGGAAAGGCCCGCAGAGGGAGGCAGTGCAGGACGGGAGTGAAAGACCCCCGCGGTGAATGAGACTGGCTGCTTATCAGCTTTGAGCGTGATATGCAAACACACAATAGCTTTGTTTGCCCAGCAATAGAAACCAGTTGTTCACTGCTGAGTCAATATTTACTGCCTAATGGAATGTGTGCTCGGCTACTACCTCTGCTCAACAACACCCGATTGGAATGGGGACTCATTACCTCCCTTTTCTGTCTTTCACTCCCCATCCAAGTCCATCCTTATTTGCCCTTCCCTCCCTCATTCCGCCTGTCAGTCGCCTGCCCTCCAATATTTTGTAACTTAGTCCTCCTGCCTTTCTTGTCTTTCTTGTCTGTCGGACTCTGAGTGGTGACCATGGCCCCGTTTACACGGCACACCAAATTGGATGTTTTATTTTACCCTCAAGTGACACAGATCGGATATTATGTTAGATCCACTATGGACTGGACTCTCACTATTATGTTGGATCCACTATGGACTGGACTCTCACTATTATGTTAGATCCACTATGGACTGGACTCTCACACTATTATGCTAGATCCACTATGGACTTGACTCTCACAATATTATGTTAGATCCACTATGGACTGGACTCTCACACTATTATGTTAGATCCACTATGGACTGGACTCTCACTATTATTTTAGATCCACTATGGACTGGACTCTCACTATTATGTTAGATCCACTATGGACTGGACTCTCACTATTATGTTAGATCCACTATGGACTGGACTCTCACTATTATGTTAGATCCACTATGGATTGGACTCTCACTATTATGTTAGATCCACTATGGACTTGACTCTCACAATATTATGTTAGATCCACTATGGATTGGACTCTCACTATTATGTTAGATCCACTATGGACTGGACTCTCACACTGTTATGTTAGATCCACTATGGACTTGACTCTCAAAATATTATGTTAGATCCACTATGGACTGGACTCTCACACTATTATGTTAGATCCACTATGGACTGGACTCTCACTATTATGTTAGATCCACTATGGACTGGACTCTCACTATTATGTTAGATCCACTATGGACTGGACTCTCACTATTATGTTAGATCCACTATGGACTGGACTCTCACTATTATGTTAGATCCACTATGGACTGGACTCTCACAATATTATGTTAGATCCACTATGGACTGGACTCTCACACTATTATGTTAGATCCACTATGGACTGGACTCTCACTATTATGTTAGATCCACTATGGACTGGACTCTCACTATTATGTTAGATCCACTATGGGCTGGACTCTCACACTATTATGTTAGATCCACTATGGACTGGACTCTCACTATTATGTTAGATCCACTATGGACTGGACTCTCACACTATTATGTTAGATCCACTATGGACTGGACTCTCACACTATTATGTTGGATCCACTATGGACTGGACTCTCACAATATTATGTTAGATCCACTATGGACTGGACTCTCACACTATTATGTTAGATCCACTATGGACTGGACTCTCACTATTATGTTAGATCCACTATGGACTGGACTCTCACTATTATGTTAGATCCACTATGGGCTGGACTCTCACACTATTATGTTAGATCCACTATGGACTGGACTCTCACTATTATGTTAGATCCACTATGGACTGGACTCTCACACTATTATGTTGGATCCACTATGGACTGGACTCTCTCACTATTATGTTTGATCCACTATGGACTGGACTCTCACACTATTATGTTAGATCCACTATGGACTGGACTCTCACACTATTATGTTAGATCCACTATGGACTGGACTCTCACACTATTATGTTGGATCCACTATGGACTGGACTCTCTCACTATTATGTTAGATCCACTATGGACTGGACTCTCACACTATTATGTTAGATCCACTATGAACTGGACTCTCACACTATTATGTTAGATCCACTATGGACTGGACACTCACTATTATGTTAGATCCACTATGGACTGGACTCTCACACTATTATGTTAGATCCACTATGGACTGGACTCTCACACTATTATGTTAGATCCACTATGGACTGGACTCTCACACTATTATGTTGGATCCACTATGGACTGGACTCTCTCACTATTATGTTAGATCCACTATGGACTGGACTCTCACACTATTATGTTAGATCCACTATGAACTGGACTCTCACACTATTATGTTAGATCCACTATGGACTGGACACTCACTATTATGTTAGATCCACTATGGACTGGACTCTCACACTATTATGTTAGATCCACTATGGACTGGACTCTCACACTATCATGTCCTTATTTGCCCTTCCCTCCCTCATTCCGCCTGTCAGTCGCCTGCCCTCCAATATTTTCTAACTTAGTCCTCCTGCCTTTCTTGTCTTTTTTGTCTGTTGGACTCCAAGTGGTGACCGTGGCCCCGTTTACACGGCACACCAAATTGGATTTTTTATTTTACCCTCAAGTGACACAGATCGGATTTTTTTTTTTTGCCAGTCCAGACCAGTGTTTTTCAACCACCGTGCTACGGCACACGCAATATTTTTTGCAAATCAATAGTTATAATCTGCAAATAACGTGCCGTTGCTTAGTGTCTGTGTCATTTAGTCCTTAAATAAAATAGTGAACATACTAGACAACTTGTCTTTTAGTAGTAAGTAGAGATGCGCGGATAGGCAATTATTTCATCTGCAACCGCATCAGAAAGTCGTCAACCATCCGCAATACACCCGATCTAACATTTGATCAGAACCGCACCCGCCCGCACCCGCCCGTTGTTATATATCTACCGTATTTTCCGCACCATAAGCCGCCCTGGGTTATAAGCCGCGCCTTCAATGAACGGCATATTTCAAAACTTTGTCCACCTATAAGCCGCCCCGTGTTATAAGCCGCATCTAACTGCGCTAAAGGAATGTCAAAAAAACAGTCAGATAGGTCAGTCAAACTTTAATAATATATTAAAAACCAGCGTGATGTGGGCGCGCATGGAGTCGTATATCAACATGGACGGAGCTGCGTGAAAAAAGCCACCCGGCCTCTTCGCGTAAACTTACCTTAACCACTCGCTCATCTTTTCTTCATCCATCCATCCCTTCGAGTTAGCTTTTATGATGACGCCGGCTGGAAAGGTCTCTTTTGGCAAGGTCTTCCTTTTGAATATCACCATGGGTGGAAGTTTCTGGCCATTAGCATGGCAAGCTAGAACCACAGTGAAGGATGACTTCTCATTCCCTGTGGTGCGAATATTCACCGTACGTGCTCCCGTTGTATCCACAGTGCGGTTCACAGGAATATCAAAAGTCAGTGGAACCTCGTCCATGTTGATAATGTTCTCTGGCCGGATCTTTTTTTCAGCTATCTTGTTTTTACAATATGCACGGAAAGTAGCCAGCTTTTCTTGAAAGTCTTTAGGCAGTTGCTGTGAAATAGTAGTCCGTGTGCGGATGGAGAGATTGCGTCTTTTCATGAACCGGAAACCTGTCGCTTAGTAGGAGCCATTTTGTGGTCTTTACAGATGTAAACACACAAAGGAAATGAAACGTAATATCCGCGCGCTTCTTCTTCTTCTACGGGGGCAGGTGGTTGCTTACAGTAGAAGAAGAAGCGCTTCCTCTTCTATGGGGGCGGGTGCTTACCTTGGCGGTTGCTTGCGTAGAAGAAGAAGCACTTCCTCTTCTACGGGGAAAAAAGATGGCGGCTGTTTACCGTAGTTGCGAGACCGAAACTTTTTGAAAATGAATCTTAATATTAATCCATATATAAAGCGCACCGGGTTAAAAGCCGCACTGTCAGCTTTTGAGTAAATTTGTGGTTTTTAGGTGCGGCTAATAGTGCGGAAAATACGGTAATATAGACGATGCAAGGCATTAGTGAGGTTATAAAGCTTTTGCCTGTTAAAGAAAGGAGACTGATCCAATGCAGCACAGACATTCGCGTGCCACGCTGTCACGACCCAGACGCACACCAGTACGCAATCATATGGGAGCCGCGCTGAGAGCACCTCCAAGCGCGTCTCGCTGCCGGCGACGGCCGGGTATATGGGCCCGACGCTCCAGCGCCATCCATTTTCAGGGCTAGTTGATTCGGCAGGTGGGTTGTTACACACTCCTTAGCGGGTTCCGACTTCCATGGCCACCGTCCTGCTGTCTATATCAACCAGGGTGAGCCCCACCCCTTTCGTGAGCGCACTGCGCGCGGAGTGACCCCTGTTACGCGCCCCCGGCAACAGGGGTGGCGGGCAGGTAAGCTGCGCGGGCGGAGCGCGCGGAGTGACCCCTGTTACGAGCCCCCGGCCACGGGGGTGGCGGGCAGGTAAGCTGCTTAACTGCTGCGCGTGACGCCGGCCGCGGCGAAGGCGGACGAGGCGGGGTGTCGGTGCGGTGGACGCGGTGGTGACCCTGGACGTGCGTCGGGCCCTTCTCGCGGATCGCCTCAGCTACGGCTCCCGGTGGGGCCCTCTCGGGGGAAGGGGCCTCGGTCCCGGACCCCGGCGAGGCGTCCCTTCTCCGCTCCGTAAAAGTGTCCATCTCTTTTCTTTTTTTTCTTCTGTTGTGGCATATGCTGCAGGTGCCTGCTCATTTTTCGTATGTGGGTAACAACATTTAACTATGTATATATATTTACCAATTGGTTTAACTGCCACCTGCCTGAATCTATTTAAAATCTAATTTTTTTTTATTTCATCCGCCCAAGCCGCGGATAATCCGCGGACTCCGCGGTTGTGCCCGCAAACCGCGCATCTCTAGTAGTAAGTAAACAAACAAAGACTCCTAATTAGTCCGCAGTAACATATTGTGTCATTCTATTATTTTGTCTACATTATGAGGGACAAACTGTACAAATTGATTATTAATCTACTTGTTCATTTACTGTTAATATCTGCTTATTTTCTGTTTCAACATGTTCTATCTACACTTCTGTTAAAATGTAATAATCACTTATTCTTCTCTTCTTTGATACTTGACATTAGTTTTGGATGATACCACACATTTGGGTATCGATCTGATACCAAGTAGTTACAGGATCATACAATAAAATATAACACCTAATAAACCAATAATAATATGGTTAAGAAATACTGATGTAAAGGGTAGGTGTCGCGTTGTTTTCTGTTTCAACATGTTCTATCTACACTTCTGTTAAAATGTAATAATCATTTATTCTTCTCTTCTTTGATACTTTACATTAGTTTCGGACGATACCACACATTTAGGTATCAATCCGATACCAAGTAGTTACAGCATCATACATTGGTCATATTCAAAGTCCTCATGTGTCCAGGGACATATTTACTGACTTTATAAATTTGATATGAATTTAAACAAAACAAAAAAATGTGATGCTAAAAAATATCAATGTAATCATAGCAGTATCGACTAGACACGGTCTTGTACTTGGTATCATTACAGTGGATGTCAGGTGTTGATCCACCCATGGTGTTTGTTTACATTGCAAGTGAGCTATCGTATCCTCCTACGATGTGTCGTGAAGCATGTTTAGCTATTCCTCGTCCTCCAGTGATAATAATACTTGTAAGAAACTCACTTTATTTGTCGCCATGGAGGCCAGGATTAGTGATTTAGAAGTAGCTAAAACACTGGACGTTAGCTATAAACTAGTATACCGTACAACCCTAGTGCAATGTTTATTGCGTGGTCCCTTTAAGAGGCTTTTCTCTTTGGTCCATTGAACTGTTGTGTAAAACTCAGCAGGGTAACCAGGTGACACTCCATGTCAGTAGGTGGCAGCAGGTAGTTCATTGCTTTGCAAAAGTCGGAACGTGTCGGGTGAGACGAGGATGGATCGTCGTGATCCCGATATGCAGACCACAGCGGGAGGCAGTGTGCAGGTAAAAAGGTATGTAATGCTTAAACCAAAAATGGATGAAAGGGAAAGGAAAAGGCAATGGAAAGTAAAACTGAACTGGCTACAAAGTAAACTGAAACAGAATGCTGGACGACAGCAAAAACTTACGGACATGACAATCAATTAAATAACCTTGCTTGCTAACACAAAGCAGGTGCGCGGAATATCGCTCACAGGAAAACATGAAACTGCTACAGGAAAACACCAACAAAACAGGAAGGGCCACCTAATTAACAGCGCAAGACAAGAACTAAAGCACGACACACAGAAAAACACCAACAAACTCAAAATAAGGCACGACGACCTGTTGGAGTTTCATTTTTTAATGTTTTCTGCTGGTGGTGGTTTTTAATGAAAAAATGTGCCTTGCCTCAAAAAAGGTTGAAAAAACACTGGTCTAAACGCTCCAAAGTGCTTCAAATCTGATCTTTTGGCAAATCTTTTCAAATGTGACTTTAGTCTAAACGCAATGTTGACCCGAATGTTACTTTATTAATCATCTTTGGGCGAGCTACGTCACCCGTGTGCGGCTTAAAGACACAGTCACCAGGAAGTGGATATTTATAATAATAATAATGATAATAGATTTTATTTGGTAAAAGCACTTTACATTGAGCAAGCAACCTCAAAGTGCTATAGTGCATTTAAAAATAGCAAAAAAAACACACAAAAAAACAGCAGTGTTAAATCACGAATAGCTTCCCCCCCAACAAGTAAAATAAAGAGTAAAAAAAAATAAAAACTAGAACTAGCACACATATCCATCCATCCATCCATCTTCTTCCGCTTATCCGAGGTCAGGTCGCGGGGGCAGCAGCCTAAGCAGGGAAGCCCAGACTTCCCTCTCCCCAGCCACTTCGTCCAGCTCCTCCCGGGGGATCCCGAGGCGTTCCCAGGTCAGCCGGGAGAGATAGTCTTCCCAGCGTGTCCTGGGTCTTCCCCGTGGCCTCCTACCGGTCGGACGTGCCCGAAACACCTCCCTAGGGAGGCGTTCGGGTGGCATTCTGACCAGATGCCCGAACCACCTCATCTGGCTCCTCTCCATGTGGAGGAGCAGCAACTTTACTTTGAGCTCCCCCCGAATGACAGAGCTTCTCACCCTATCTCTAAGGGAGAGCCCCGCCACTCGGCGGAGGAAACTCATTTCGGCCGCTTGTACCCGTGATCTTGTCCTTTCGGTCATGACCCAAAGCTCATGACCATAGGTGAGGATGGGAACGTAGATCGACCGGTAAATCGAGAGCTTTGCCTTCCGGCTCAGCTCCTTCTTCACCACAACGGATCGATACAGCGTCCGCATTACTGAAGACGCCGCACCGATCCGCCTGTCGATCTCACCATCCACTCTTCCCTCACTCTTGAACAAGACTCCTAGGTACTTGAACTCCTCCACTTGGGGCAGGGTCTCCTCCCCAACCCGGAGATGGCACTCCACCCTTTTCCGGGTGAGAACCATGGACTCGGACTTGGAGGTGCTGATTCTCATCCCAGTCGCTTCACACTCGGCTGCGAACCGATCCAGTGAGAGCTGAAGATCCTGGCCAGATGAAGCCATCAGGACCACATCATCTGCAAAAAGCAGAGACCTAATCCTGCAGCCACCAAAACGGATCCCCTCAACGCCTTGACTGTGCCTAGAAATTCTGTCCATAAAAGTTATGAACAGAATGGGTGACAAAGGGCAGCCTTGGCGGAGTCCAACCCTCACTGGAAACGTGTCCGACTTACTGACGGCAATGCGGACCAAGCTCTGACACTGATCATACAAGGAGCGGACCGCCACAATCAGACAGTCCGATACCCCATACTCTCTGAGCACTCCCCACAGGACTTCCCAAGGGACACGGTCAAATGCCTTCTCCAAGTCCACAAAACACATGTAGACTGGTTGGGCAAACTCCCATGCACCCTCAAGGACCCTGCCCAGAGTATAGAGCTGGTCCACAGTTCCACGACCAGGACGAAAACCACACTGTTCCTCCTGAATCCGAGGTTCGACTATCTGGCGTAGCCTCCTTTCCAGTACACCTGAATAGACCTTACCAGGAAGGCTGAGGAGTGTGATCCCACGATAGTTGGAACACACCCTCCGGTTCCCCTTCTTAAAGAGAGGAACCACCACCCCGGTCTGCCAATCCAGAGGTACCGCCCCCGATGTCCACGCGATGCTGCGGAGTCTTGTCAACCAAGGAATTTTATTTTTTTTAACTGAATGAGACACCCAGAATGTACATGAAAATAAAGAATGTTACAATATTAACTATAAAGGATAAAACACTCTGCGATGAGGTGGCGACTTGTCCAGGGTGTACCCCGCCTTCCGCCCGATTGTAGCTGAGATAGGCTCCAGCGCCCCCCGCGACCCCAAAGGGAATAAGCGGTAGTAAATGGATGGATGGATGGAGGATAAAACACTGAATATTGACAACAAATGAACATCACACAGCCTCTCCATCCACATATTTTACAATCAAGCAACAAAAATGCGACAAACACAGCGAAATATGAACACAAAGGGTAAAAACAAAACCCAGCTACAATCTGATATATGTGATACATCACTAAGCTTTACAACTTTGTTGTGAAAATCTCCTTCCATGTCTGTCCCTGACACCCACATTTCAGGCTCTGGAAACACTCTGTGGAAACACTCCCCACCCACACTGCTTGGTGCCTCGTCTGAGCTGCTGTGACTTACATTACCATAGTAACTAATTACATGACCATGATGCAGATTACAAGCATGTGAAGACTTAGTATAGTAGAAGACTTATGGTCATTATAAAAGATGAGTGCACATCATAATGGCAGCTACACTTTACATCTTAAACATCTAAAACATTGCGTGGACATCGGGGGCGGTACCTCTGGATTGGCAGACCGGGGTGGTGGTTCCTCTCTTTAAGAAGGGGAACCGGAGGGTGTGTTCCAACTATCGTGGGATCACACTCCTCAGCCTTCCCGGTAAGGTCTATTCAGGTGTACTGGAGAGGAGGCTACGCCGGAAAGTCGAACCTCGGATTCAGGAGGAACAGTGTGGTTTTCGTCCTGGTCGTGGAACTGTGGACCAGCTCTATACTCTCGGCAGGGTCCTTGAGGGTGCATGGGAGTTTGCCCAACCAGTCTACATGTGCTTTGTGGACTTGGAGAAGGCATTCGACCGTGTACCCCGGGAAGTCCTGTGGGGAGTGCTCAGAGAGTATGGGGTAACGGACTGTCTTATTGTGGCAGTTCGCTCCCTGTATGATCAGTGTCAGAGCTTGGTCCGCATTGCCGGTAGTAAGTCGGACACGTTTCCAGTGACGGTTGGACTCCGCCAAGGCTGCCCTTTGTCACCCATTCTGTTCATAACTTTTATGGACAGAATTTCTAGGCCCAGTCAGGGCGTTGAGGGGATCTGGTTTGGTGGCTGCAGGATTAGGTCTCTGCTTTTTGCAGATGATGTGGTCCTGATGGCTTCATCTGGCCAGGATCTTCAGCTCTCACTGGATCGGTTTGCGACTGGGATGAGAATCAGCACCTCCAAGTCCGAGTCCATGGTTCTCTCCCGGAAAAGGGTGGAGTGCCATCTCCGGGTTGGGGAGGAGATCTTGCCCCTAAGTGGAGGAGTTCAAGTACCTCGGAGTCTTGTTCACGAGTGAGGGAAGAGTGGATCATGAGATCGACAGGCGGATCGGTGCGGCGTCTTCAGTAATGCGGACGCTGTATCGATCCGTTGTGGTGAAAAAGGAGCTGAGCCGGAAGGCAAAGCTCTCGATTTACCTGTCGATCTACGTTCCCATCCTCACCTATGGTCATGAGCTTTGGGTCATGACCGAAAGGACAAGATCACGGGTACAAGCGGCCGAAATGAGTTTCCTCCGCCGAGTGGCGGGGCTCTCCCTTAGAGATAGGGTGAGAAGCTCTGTCATTCGGGGGGAGCTCAAAGTAAAGCCGCTGCTCCTCCACATGGAGAGGAGCCAGATGAAGTGGTTCGGGCATCTGGTCAGGATGCCACCCGAACGCCTCCCTAGGGAGGTGTTTCGGGCACGTCCGACCGGTAGGAGGCCACGGGGAAGACCCAGGACACGTTGGGAAGACTATCTCTCCCGGCTGGCCTGGGAACGCCTCGGGGTCCCCCGGGAGGAGCTGGACGAAGTGGCTGGGGAGAGGGAAGTCTGGGCTTCCCTGCTTAAGCTGCTGCCCCCGCGACCGGACCTCGGATAAGCGGAAGAAGATGGATGGATGGATGGATGGATACTCCAATTGTTTAGCTGACTATTTCTATCAGTGTGTGGCATTGCATTAATCTTTTACAAGCTTCTCATCTTAGTCTACAGAATAAGGTGGATGGTGTCCAACTTTAAATAATCAAAAAAGTGGTCAAAATTTCCAAACTTCCCGTGGTAAATTTCCGGAATCTTTCCGGAAACTTTCCACCCCTTTGCGACCCTGGACGTGGAACACTCGTCCCTACTTCAGCTTCTCCAGCAGACGCCACGCTCCTTTTGGTCTTTCACATCCTTGCAGTCTGGAGGAGGAGAGGGAGGCTTGTGGGGGTGATGGTGTGCATGGTTGCCATGGTGACGGGAGGTAGCGAGCAGACAGGAGTGCGTGGAGGATGCCAGTGTTCTCCAGCTCCCCAGTTGAGACACAGTGGAAGCGTCCATGATCTACTATCTGCTCTCCGATGGCATAAATCAGCGCCTGCTTGCGAGGTTCACACCCCTGCAGTGTTTTATGTTGGCCAAACAATCAGCATTCTAACGATGTTTTATGCATTCTGTCATTTTGACCCCCGCCCGCTCATTATCGCCTTTTCATTTCTGTCCAACAACTTTCCCCTGAATGATGAGCTCCTTTTTTTAGCAGCCTTGTCATAAAGAGGGGAAAATGGATGTGTTTGGATTGTGTTTTAATCGCTTTATTCTGGCAGAGGGAGAAACAATTAGGAGGACGCATATTAATTGTCCCTCGTTTCCAACCGCCAATTAAGCCGTTTCATAAGTTTGGCTACTAACGAGCCAAATAGTCCGCCTGGAGGGGCATCTCCATCTGTCCCTGTTCCAGAAATATCTGCATCTGTCCCTGTTCCAGAAGCATCTACATCTGTCCCTGTTCCAGAAGTATCTACATCTGTCCCTGTTCCAGAAGTATCTACATCCGTCCCTGTTCCAGTAGCATCTACATCTGTCTCTATTCCAAAAGTATCTACATATGTCCCTGTTCCAGAAGTATTTACATCTGTCTCTATTCCAGAAGCATCTACATCTGTCCCTGTTCCAGAAGCATCTACACCTGTCCCTGTTCCAGAAGCATCTACATCTGTCCCTGTTCCAGAAGTATCTACATATGTCCCTGTTCCAGAAGTATCTACATATGTCCCTGTTCCAGAAGTATTTACATCTGTCCATGTTACAGAAGTATTTACATCTGTCCCTGTTCCAGAAGTATCTACATCTGTCCTTGTTCCAGAAGTATTTACATATGTCCCTGTTCCAGAAGTATCGACATCTGTCCCTGTTCCAGAAGTATCGACATCTGTCCCTGTTCCAGAAGCATCTACATATGTCCCTGTTCCAGAAGTATCTACATCTGTCCCTGTTCCAGAAGTATCGACATCTGTCCATGTTCCAGAAGTATTTACATATGTCCCTGTTCCAGAAGTATCTACATCTGTCCCTGTTCCAGAAGTATCTACATCTGTCCTTGTTCCAGAAGCATCTACATCTGTCCCTGTTCCAGAAGCATCTACATCTGTCCCTGTTCCAGAAGCATCTACATCTGTCACTGTTCCAGAAGTATCTACATCTGTCCTTGTTCCAGAAGTATCTACATATGTCCCTGTTCCAAAAGTATTTACATTTGTCCATGTTCCAGAAGCATCTACATATGTCCCTGTTCCAGAAGTCCATCAGCCAACTGCTGCTCACATCCATGCACGGCTGTGAGCAGTTTCCATATATACATACATATATATATATATATATATATATATATATATATATATATATATATATATATATATATATATATATATATATATATATATATATATATATATATATATATATATATATATATATATATATATATATATACATATATATATATATATATATATATACATATACATATATATATATATATATATATATATATATATATATATATATATATATATATATATATATATATATATATATATATATGTGTGGGAAAAAATCACAAGACTACTTCATCTCTACAGGCCTGTTTCATGAGGGGTTCCCTCAATCATCAGGAGATTTTAATGGGAGCATTCACATACCATGGTTTATATAGGGCACAGAGTGGGTAGGTACAGGCTGGCGTAGGGGCGTGGTGATTGGCTCATGTGTTACCTAGGAGGTGTTTCCGTCTGTGGCGGCATGCTGATACAATTTCGCTGCGCTTGTTGAGGGATGACAGGTCTGGACGGTAAATAATAAACAGTTTCTCTTTCAAGCATAGGTTGCATCTTTTATTACCACTATTGTAAGGTGTGCTGGATGCAAGAATTTGCCATGTTATTGAATATTCAACATTATTGTCTTTGAGGTCCCAAATGTGTTTGCTGAGTTCTGTGGTATTCCGCAGGTTTTGGTTCCTGAAAGAAGCCTTGTGATTGTTCCATCTGGTTTTAAACTCTCCCTCGGTTAATCCTACATATGTGTCGGATGTGTTAATGTCCTTGCGTGTTACCTTAGATTGGTAAACAACTGATGTTTGTAAGCACCCCCCGTTGAGAGGGCAATCAGGTTTCTTGCGGCAGTTGCAGCCTTTGTTGGTTTTGGGGTCGCTCTGTCCGGGGGCCGACGGCTCATTTGCAATTGTTTTGTTGTGGTTTGAGATAATTTGTCGTATATTGTTCATACAGCTGTAGCTCAATTTAATGTTGTTCTTGTTGAATACTTTTCTTAGGGTGTTGCCTTTGGGGAAGTGTTTGTCAATCAGACTGAGGAATTTGTGTCCAATGTTAGTTGAGACGTTTTTGCTGTATGGGGGGTTGTACCAGATGATGTTGTTTCGTTTTCTGTTCTTTTTTGGTTGGTTTCCTGGCGTGGGTTCATAGGTGAGGGTGAAATTGTATCCGCTTTCATCAAGGGCTTTTTGGTACGGGGGGGTTGCTTGGTCAAATTCAGCTTTGCTAGATGACAGCATCGATAGCCTTTTATTAATTCCGGTAGGTATTCTTTTTGTGGTGGTGGGTGGGTGGTTGCTGTCATGGTGCACGTATTGGAGTGTTGTGTTGGATTTCGTGAATGGTTGGTAGCTGTTATTTCTCAGATATATATATATATATATATATATATATATATATATATATATATATATATATATATATATATATATACATATATATATACATATACACGTCCTACTTCCAGCAACAAATGTGTGTTTCTACTTGCGACTACAAACTACAAATTCATTTAAAGTTGCATTTTGACTTTACCTTTTGATGTTTACAGCATCCATTGTAATCAATTATGCAAAGTGATGTCATCCATCAACGTCTGGCAACTTCTATGACAGTCAATATCTACGTTTCCTTACTGGGGAGTTGGCAACCCTGGAAGAGAGATCAGGAGAGATTGAGGAGGGAGATGCAGAAGAGATTTAAAGATGCAGAGGATGAGACGGAAGAGCCAGCAGAGAAAAGCGTGGAGATAATTTTCATATCTAATTTCTGCTTAATTAAGACGAGCGTTAGGAGTCCACAGAGCAGGGAGAGCCACTGGAGGTGAGGACATCAGTCTTAAGTAGAAATCCACATTAAAACAGGCCAAGTCGGTGCTAAAAAAGTAGCATAATAGTGTGAGAGTCCAGTCCATAGTGGATCTAACATAATAGTGAGAGTCCAGTCCATAGTGGATCTAACATGATAGTGAGAGTCCAGTCCATAGTGGATCTAACATAATAGTGAGAGTCCAGTCCATAGTGGATCTAACATAATAGTGTGAGAGTCCAGTCCAGAGTGGATCTAGTTAATAGTGTGAGAGTCCAGTCCATAGTGGATCTAACATAATAGTGTGAGAGTCCAGTCCATAGTGGATCTAACATAATAGTGAGAGTCCAGTCCATAGTGGATCTAACATGATAGTGAGAGTCCAGTCTATAGTGGATCTAACATAATAGTGTGAGAGTCCAGTCCATAGTGGATTTAACATGATAGTGAGAGTCCATTCCATAGTGGATCTAACATAATAGTGAGAGTCCAGTCCATAGTGGATCCAACATGATAGTGAGAGTCCAGTCTATAGTGGACCTAACATGATAGTGAGAGTCCAGTCCATAGTGGATATAACATAATAGTGTGAGAGTCCAGTCATTAGTGGATCCCAATGAACCTGCCCTGGGGGTGGGTGGGTTCATTGTTATCCCATTAGGTTGAGTTTTTCCTTGCCCTGATGTGGGATCTGAGCCGAGGATGTCGTTGTGGCTTGTGCAGCCCTTTGAGACACTCGTGATTCAGGGCTATGTAAGTAAACATTGATTGATTGATTGATTGATTGATTGATTGATTGATTGATTGATTGGTCATACAGGTCACAGCACGTAAATGAAGTATTATTGACGGTTTCTGAAAGCATTCTTCAAGTGACTTGGGTTGCTCCTGTTAGCTACATTGCTAGCCACCTACAATTAGAATGCATCAATGAATAAGTGCAATTTCTCTTTATGTCAATCTTCTAAAATTGTTCTTTGAGTGCAATAAGAAACGTGATTCATGTATCATACACTTTTCTGTTCAAATAAAGCCAACCATGACATTTGTTTGCGGTCCACTTTATTTGGAAAAGTATTGAAATACATATTGGTATCAGTACTACAACACGACTTGAGCTCATTAGCACTGTAGTTTGTTTGACTGAATAAATAGTCAAGTGTGTTGTTTTTGTGTAAAGCTTCACTGCCGCAGTGGTATTATTTATTGCACAATAAATCCCTTTGTAAAGATATTGACATGTTCTCAGCACACTCTACAGAGGCACTATAGAGACCACCTGCATCTCTGTCTGGACTGGAGCCTGCAATGCCTCAGACTGGAAGTCTCTCCAGAGAGTGGTGAGGACGGTGGAAAAGATCATCAGGACTCCTCTTCCTCCTATCCAGGAGATGGCAAAAAGCCGCTGCCTGACCAGGGATCAGAAAATCTGCAAAGACTCCTCCCACCCCCACCAAGGACTGTTTTCACTCCTGGACTCTAGAAAGAGGTTCCGCAGCCTCCGAAGCAGAACCTCCAAGTTCTGTAACAGCTTCTTCCTGTCATGACTTGGTCCTCGGTGTTTGCTTTTCCGGAATGCAACGGAAAGTTGGCTCGGGCGAGACGGGAATGTAAATACATCCATCCATCCATCCATCTTCTTCCGCTTATCCGAGGTTGGGTCGCGGGAGCAGCAGCCTAAGTAGGGAAGCCCAGACTTCCCTCTCCCCAGCCACTTCATCCAGCTCTTCCTGTGGGACCCCGAGGCGTTCCCAGGCCAGCCGGGAGACATAGTCTTCCCAACGTGTCCTGGGTCTTCCCCGCGGCCTCCTACCGGTCGGACGTGCCCTAAACACCTACCTAGGGAGGCGTTCGGGTGGCATCCTGACCAGATGCCCGAACCACCTCATCTGGCTCCTCTCGATGTGGAGGAGCAGGGGCTTTACTTTGAGCTCCCCCCGGATGGCAGAGCTTCTCACCCTATCTCTAAGGGAGAACCCCGCCACTCGGCGGAGGAAACTCATTTCGGCCGCTTGTACCTGTGATCTTGTCCTTTCGGTCATGACCCAAAGCTCATGACCATAGGTGAGGATGGGAACGTAGATCGACCGGTAAATTGAGAGCTTTGCCTTCCGGCTCAGCTCCTTCTTCACCACAACGGATCGATACAGCGTCCGCATTACTGAAGACGCCGCACCGATCCGCCTGTCGATCTCACGATCCACTCTTCCCCCACTCGTGAACAAGACTCCGAGGTACTTGAACTCCTCCACTTGGGGCAAGATCTCCTCCCCAACCCGGAGATGGCACTCCACCCTTTTCCGGGAGAGAACCATGGACTCGGACTTGGAGGTGCTAATTCCCATCCCAGTCGCTTCACACTCGGCTGCGAACCGATCCAGTGAAAGCTGAAGATCCTGGCCAGATGAAGCCATCAGGACCACATCATCTGCAAATAGCAGAGACCTAATCCTGCAGCCACCAAACCAGATCCCCTCAACGCCCTGGCTGCGCCTAGAAATTCTGTCCATAAAGGTTATGAACAGAATGGGTGACAAAGGGCAGCCTTGGCGGAGTCCAACCCTCACTGGAAACGTGTCCGACTTACTGCCGGCAATGCGGACCAAGCTCTGACACTGATCATACAGGGAGCGAACTGCCACAATAAGACAGTCCGTTGCCCCATACTCTCTGAGCACTCTCCACAGGACTTCCCGGGGTACACGGTCGAATGCCTTCTCCAAGTCCACAAAGCACATGTAGACTGGTCGGGCAAACTCCCAGGCACCCTCAAGAACCCTGCCGAGAGTATAGAGCTGGTCCACAGTTCCACGACCAGGACGAAAACCACACTGTTCCTCCTGAATCCGAGGTTCGACTATCCGGCGTAGCCTCCTCTCCAGTACACCTGAATAGACCTTACCGGGAAGGCTGAGGAGTGTGATCCCACGATAGTTGGAACACACCCTCCGGTTCCCCTTCTTAAAGAGAGGAACCACCACCCCGGACTGCCAATCCAGAGGTACCGCCCCCGATGTCCACGCGATGTTGCAGACATGTACTGTAAAGTTCAAATTTGAATGACAATAAAAAGGAAGTCTAAGTCTAAGTCTAATGTTTTGTTGACGAAATCCAGGCTCTTTGACGGAATTTGCAGCTAAGGCAGACGACTCAAGTGAAGACAAAAGAATGTTCAAAGAACTTCTTTAAATAAGATCTGAAAACAAAGCATGTGGCGTCACACCTTTTGAGATAACTCAATTGAAAATGTGATCATATCCTCCGTAAGAATATCTGGACACGGCCACTTAATATGCATTTCAAATGTTCTAAATGGTAATATCAAAATAAGAAGAGCAATTTATCGCGTGGCAGATTACATCTATTCTCTTTCTGAAGGTCCTGCAGAGTGGAATTGATAATTAAGTAAAGAAATGAAATTATGTGATCTAATTTTCTATCAGATGTCTATATTAGCTCGGCTGTAGTTATTCTAATGTTACAGACTCCAAGGACGGCGCCTCTACTCTCCAAATGGAAATGCGAGACGCTTGGAAGAATTGAGTTACAGCTGTGATTTATTAGCATGAAACAATATGCTAATGAGCTCAAAGCAAGTTTGTTCTTTATCTATTAGATAGTTTCATGCCGGCTGAAGAGAGATCACAACCATTTCATCCCCACAAAGCAGTAGAGTTGCATTCTGGGAAGAGAAACAAGGCAAATAGATCTGTACCGTAACACTTTCTGCCAGAGGTGTGGACTCGAGTCACATGACTTGGACTCGAGTCAGACTCGAGTCATGAATTTGATGACTTTAGACTCGACTTGACAAAATGCAAAAAGACTTGCAACTCGACTTAGACTTTAACATCAATGACTTGCGACTTCACTTGGACTTGAGCCTTTTGAATTGACATGACTTGACATGACTTGCTACTTTCCCCAAAACCCAAAGATGAAAAAGTTATTCGGGAGCGCTCCGTATTTTTCATTGTGTACTTGTCTATCAGCGTTGCGTGTGTCAGCTGGTGTGCTCTCAGTACAACAGCCAATCAAATTAGATCTACTTTGTTTTCATCACACAGCATTCATCCAATCAAATTGCAGGACAACCAACGAAGAAGACATGTCCAAACCACACGCCAGTGAACAGAAAATGATACCTAAAATAATTTTGTTTGGGTATAAAAATAACGAGGTGGTCAACACAAAACGGTTTGCAGTATGCAACACATGCGGTTCCAAAATGACTGATGGAGAGGCAACAACTTCCAACTTCGTCCGGCATTGGAAGTTGCACAAAGAACGGTAAGTTTTGAATGTAAGATAACGTTTATTGGCTAAGTAACGTGACTTTTATTTGCTGTGTAGTTAAATCAGTGAGGCTGTAAACTCGCTGCTAACGTTATAACGTTATTGCAAACACGGGAATCTGTTGCAGTTCACTACCTTATTCATACTTTTTGTTCAGTGATTTTTTTTTAAGCAGGGTTACGTTAGTCAATATATCACACGTAACGTTAGACGGCGGTCAGCAGCACCGCGTATTTTAGCCACCTAAAAAAAGACAAAAATAGTCAAATAAAGGTCAGTTAAAATGTATACTATATTATGAATATGTGTACCGTTTTAGCTAGCTTTCTGACATACTGTTGGTTGTTTACCTCAGTGGTCCCCAACCACCGCCGCGGCCCGGTACTGGTCCGTGGATCGATTGGTATCGGGCCGCACAAGAAATAATTTTTTTTCTTTTCTTTTTTTAATTAAATCAACATAAAAAACACAAGATACACTTACAAGTAGTGCACCAACCCAAAACAACTCTCTCCCCCCTTTTGTTCTGGGCATTGAACATGAAGACTCTTCCTTCACTGTTCCGAGTGGCCATGAGAGTCTTGGCAGTGCCTGCCTCCAGTGCTCCAGTGGAGCGAGTTTTCAGCCATGGTGGCATCATACTACGCCCCCATCGTGCACAAATGACTGACAGACTCTTGGCTAATTTGGTCTTTTGCAGATGCAATGCAGCATAGGGCCCTGACATATAAAAAGTACAACTTTTTTGTTATGTTCACGTATATGTCATGTTTTTTCAATGTTAACACTTTTGTACAAATAAGTACATTTGCACTTTATTTTTCAATGTGTTTGTTCTGTAAAGGAATGAGTTAATGTTTAAAATGACTGGTTAATAGTGCTATTATAAAGTGCAATGTCAGCACAATTTTCTTTCCTGCAATTTAAAATGCACTTGTTTTAATAAATAAATACAGCGTTTGAAAAGCATACACAATCTGTGTTAATATATTAGTCTGTGGTTAAAAGGACTTGAAAGGACTCGAAACTCAAAATGCAGGACTTAGGACTTGACTTGAGACTTTCCAGTCTTGACTTTGGACTTGACTCGGGGCTTGCCTGTCTTGACTCGGGACTTGACTCGGACTTGAGGGCAAAGACTTGAGACTTACTTGTGACTTGCAAAACAATGACTTGGTCTCACCTCTGCTTTCTGCCACGTTGTTGGATGTGATGAGTGCCACCTGAAAGGTGATTAGCATGTGCTATTTTACATAGTCAACATCTCAACACATAATTCTGTCATCAAAAAATAGAAAAAAGATGTGTGTTGCAATCAAACAGATTGTTTGTAACGAGTGCAATGCTTACAGGCAGACACTTTGTGGGGCTCAACAACAGACACCATTGGCACAGTCAATAATATAAACATATCCGAACAACCGAGGACAGACAACAATAATAGCAAACTTGCAAATTAGACTCAGGAGTGTAAGAAAGCAAGACAAGACAGCAGGACAGCACAGTTGTTATTATCAGCTAAGTGGCAAATGTTCAATTCAACAAATGAACCATTATTACAACATAAATGGTCAATCAATCAATCAATGTTTACTTATATGGCCCGAAATCACCAGTGTCTCAAAGGGCTGCACAAGCCACATCGTAGTAGTGTGAGAGTCCAGTGCATAGTGGATCTAACATAATAGTGGGAGTCAAGTCCATAGTGGATCTAACATAATAGTGTGAGAGTCCCGTCCATAGTGGAGCTAACATTATATTGTGAAAGTCCAGTCCATAGTGGATCTAACATAATAGTGAGAGTCCAGTCCATAGTGGATCTAACATAATAGTGAGAGTCCAGTCCATAGTGGATCTAACATAATATTGGGAGAGTCCAGTCCATAGTGGATCTAACATAATAGTGTGAGAGTCCAGTCCATAGTGGATCTAACATAATAGTGTGAGAGTCCAGTCCATAGTGGATCTAACATAATATTGTGAGAGTCCAGTCCATAGTGGATCTAACATAATAGTGTGAGAGTCCAGTCCATAATGGATCTAACATAATAGTGAGAGTCCAGTCCATAGTGGATCTACCATAATAGTGAGAGAGTCCAGTCCATAGTGGATCTAACATATTAGTGAGAGTCCAGTCCATAGTGGATCTAACATAACAGTGTGAGAGTCCAGTCCATAGTGGATCTAACATAATAGTGTGATTGTCCAGTCCATAGTGGATCTAACATAATAGTGTGAGAGTCCAGTCCATAGTGGATCTAACATAATAGTGAGAGTCCAGTCCATAGTGGATCTAACATAATAGTAAGTGTCCAGTCCATAGTGGATCTAACATAATAGTGAGAGAGTCCAGTCCATAGTGGATCTAACATAATAGTGTGAGAGTCCAGTCCATAGTGGATCTAACATAATAGTGAGAGTCCAGTCCATAGTGGATCTAACATAATAGTGAGAGTCCAGTCCATAGTGGATCTAACATAATAGTGTGAGAGTCCAGTCCATAGTGAATCTAACATAATAGTGAGAGTCCAGTCCATAGTGGATCTAACATAATAGTGTGAGAGTCCAGTCCATAGTGGATTTAACATAATAGTGAGAGTCCAGTCCATAGTGGATCAAACATAATAGTGTGAGAGTCCAGTCCATAGTGGATCTAACATAATAGTGAGAGAGTCCAGTCCATAGTGGATCTAACATAATAGTGAGAGAGTCCAGTCCATCGTGGATCTAACATAATAGTGAGAGTCCAGTCCATAGTGGATCTAACATAATAGTGTGAGAGTCCAGTCCATAGTGGATCTAACATAATAGTGTGAGAGTCCAGTCCATATTGGATCTAACATAATAGTGTGAGAGTCCAGTCCATAGTGGATCTAACATAATAGTGTGAGAGTCCAGTCCATATTGGATCTAACATAATAGTGTGAGAGTCCAGTCCATAGTGGATCTAACATAATAGTGAGAGTCCAGTACATAGTGGATCTACCATAATAGTGAGAGAGTCCAGTCCATAGTGGATCTAACATAATAGTGAGAGTCCAGTCCATAGTGGATCTAACATAATAGTGTGAAAGTCCAGTCCATAGTGGATCTAACATAATAGTGTGAGTCCAGTCCATAGTGGATCTAACATAATAGTGTGAGAGTCCAGTCCATAGTGGATTTAACATAATAGTGAGAGTCCAGTCCATAGTGGATCCAACATAATAGTGAGAGTCCAGTCCATAGCAGGAGATCATCTTGAATGGAGACAGGTCAACAGTGCAGAGACGCTCCCAACTGATGCACGGATGAGTGGTCCACCTTGGGTCCCAACGTTGGACAGCTAGCGCCGCATCTGTGCCCGCCTCTCCACGGAGGAGAGGGGGGCAGAGCAGAAAAGAAACGGCAGATCAACTGGTCTAAAAGGGGGTCTATTTAAAGGCTAGAGTATACAAATGAGTTTTAAGATGGGACTTAAATGCTTCTACTGAGGTAGCATCTCTAACTGTTACTGCCAGAACATTTCAGAGTACTGGAGCACGAATAGAAAACGCTCTCTTGCCCGCAGACTTTGTTTGGGCTCTGAGGAAATTGGAAATATAATGTCCACATGAATTCCATCAGAGGAGGTACTGTTGGTGTTTCAGGGTGTATCTGTTCACAATACCGAGGACCTTCAATTGGGATTTTCACTTTAAATGATAGCTTTTGTTGGCTTCAGAGAATCCAGGACTCATTTTCCTCTATTTGTTATAGTCTGAAATGTTGTCCAGTTCTGATAAAACTCCTGGGTGATATTTCTAAGGTTCAGAACAATCCAAACTCTCACTTGTATATCTTCTTTTTGTTGACTTGGCACGAGCACGTTACCTTGAGGTGTTTGTGAGAACTGATATGTCAGCGATACCGTCGGCCTTGAAAGAAAAGAGAGAAGAATAGAGAAGCCTTTGAACTGGCGGTGGAGCTCGTAGACATATCGGCGGCTTACTCAAGTGGTGAAAGAACAGGTTAAAATAGGAATATCTACGATAATAATGTGACAACTATGGTAGGCAGGACGCTAGGATCGCAACTCACTGAAAAATCTACTTTGCAGCATCTCAGAGCTTTCAATCCATCACTACTGGACTGTTGGGTTTGTCTTAGAAGACGACTCACCACTCATCCAAGTAGATCTAGTCTTAGACTTAGATTGGTCACAATCTAAGTCTGACTAGATGTGACCAATCTAAGACTAAGACTCAATCTGACCAATCTACCCCAGGGCAGCTGTGGCTATGAAAGTAGCTTACCACCACCAACTGTGAATGATTGATGGGTTCTACATGTAAAGCGACTTTGGGTACTTAGAAAAGCGCTATATTATTATTATTATTAAGTTTAAGACTAGATTTGACCAATCTAAGACTAAGACTAAATCTGACCAATCTAAGTTTAAGACTAGATTTGACCAATTTAGGTCTAACTAGATGTGACCAATCCAAGACTAAGACTAGATCTGACCAATCTAAATCTAAGACTAGATGTGACCAATCTAAGTCTAAGACTAGATGTGACCAATCTAAGACTAAGACTAGATGTGACCAATCTAAGTCTATGACTAGATGTGATCAATCTAAGTCTAAGACTAGATGTGACCAATCTAAGTCTAAGTCTAGTACTGACCAATCCAAGTCTAAGTCTAGTACTGACCAATCCAAGTCTAAGTCTAGTTCTGACCAATCTAAGTCTAAGACTAGATGTGACCAATCTAAGACTAAGACTAGATCTGACCAATCTAAGTCTAAGACTAGATGTGACCAATCTATGTCTAAGACTAGATGTAACAATCTAAGTCTAAGACTAGATGTGACCAATCTAAGACTAAGACTAGATCTGATCAATCTAAGTCTAAGACTAGATGTAACAATCTAAGTCTAAGACTAGATCTGATCAATCTAAGTCTAAGACTAGATGTGACCAATCTAAGACTAAGACTAGATCTGATCAATCTAAGTCTAAGACTAGTTGTAACAATCTAAGTCTAAGACTAGATCTGATCAATCTAAGTCTAAGACTAGATGTAACAATCTAAGTCTAAGACTAAATGTGACCAATTTAAGACTAAGACTAGATCTGACCAATCTAAGTCTAAGACTAGATGTGATCAGTCTATGTCTAAGACTAGATGTAACAATCTAAGTCTAAGACTAGATGTGACCAATCTAAGTCTAAGACTATATGTGACCAATCTAAGTCTAAGACTATATGTGACCAATCTAAGTCGAAGTCTAGTTCTGACCAATCTAAATCTAAGACCAGATGTGGCCAATCCAAGTCTGACTAGATGTGACCAATCTAAGTCTAAGACTAGATGTGACCAATCTAAGTCTAAGACTAGATGTAAAAATATAAATCTAAGACTAGATGTAACAATCTAAGTCTAAAACTACACGTGACCAATCTAAGTCTAAGACTAGATGTGACCAATCTAAGACTAAGACTAGATGTGACCAATCTAAGTCTATGACTAGATGTAACAATCAAGTCTAAGACTAGATGTGACCAATCTAAGACTAAGACTAGATCTGACCAATCTAAGTCTAAGACTAGATGTGACCAATCTATGTCTAAGACTAGATGTAACCATCTAAGTCTAAGAAGAGATGTGACCAATCTAAGACTAAGACTAGATCTGACAATCTAAGTCTAAGACTAGATGTGACCAATCTATGTCTAAGACTAGATGTAACAATCTAAGTCTAAGACTAGATGTGACCAATCTAAGACTAAGACAGGATCTGATCAATCTAAGTCTAAGACTAGATGTAACAATCAAGTCTAAGACTAGATGTGACCAATCTAAGACTAAGACTAGATCTGACCAATCTAAGTCTAAGACTAGATGTGACCAATTTAAGACTGAGACTAGATGTGAACAATCTAAGACTAAGACTAGATCTGACCAATCTAAGTCTGACTAGATGTGACCAATCTAAGTCTAAGACTAGATGTAAAAATCAAAATCTAAGACTAGATGTAACAATCTAAGTCTAAAACTACACGTGACCAATCTAAGTCTAAGACTAGATGAGACCAGTCTAAGTCTAAGTCTAGTTCTGACCAATCTAAGTCTAAGTCTTGTACTGACCAATCTAGGTCCAAGACTAGATGTGACCAATCCAAGTCTGACTAGATGTGACCAATCTAAGACTAAGACTAATTGTGACCAATCTAAGTCTAAGACTAGATGTGACCAATCTAAGTCTAAGACTAGATGCGACCAATCTAAGTCTAAGACTAGATGTAACAATCTAAGTCTAAGACTAGATGTGACCAATTTAAGACTAAGACTAGATCTGACCAATCTAAGTCTAAGACTAGATGTGACCAATCTATGTCTAAGACTAGATGTAACAATCTAAGTCTAAGACTAGATGTGACCAATCTAAGTCTAAGACTATATGTGACCAATCTAAGTCGAAGTCTAGTTCTGACCAATCTAAATCTAAGACCAGATGTGGCCAATCCAAGTCTGACTAGATGTGACCAATCTAAGTCTAAGACTAGATGTGACCAATCTAAGTCTAAGACTAGATGTAAAAATCTAAATCTAAGACTAGATGTAACAATCTAAGTCTAAAACTACACGTGACCAATCTAAGTCTAAGACTAGATCTGACCAGTCTAAGTCTGAGTCTAGTTCTGACCAATCTAATTCTAACTCTTGTTCTGACCAATCTAGGTCTAAGAATAGATGTGACCAATCCAAGTCTGACTAGATGTGACCAATCTAAGACCAAGACTAATTGTGACCAATCTAAGTCCAAGACTAGATGTGACCAATCTAAGTCTAAGACTAGATGCGACCAATCTAAGTCTAAGACTAGATGTAACAATCTAAGTCCAAGACTAGATGTAACAATCTAAGTCCAAGACTAGATGTAACAATCTAAGTCTAAGACTATATGTAACAATCTAAGTCTATGATCATGAAGTGATGAAGTCTACTCAGATGAGAGACCAAACATCTTCCAAGACCAACCAAACAGTCCAGTTGAAGGCCCTGAGACTACAAAGACCTGATGAATGAGAACCTTCATAGACATACTTTGCAGTCGTGTTGTCTATGTGTGGTACTACTAGTCTGGATTCAAGGCCACATGAAAAGGGGGAGTGGTAAATGGAGCGAGGTGCGATGGCAGCAAGTCTTCTCTTCACTGCTGCCGCAGGTTGTTCTCCCCCCACTAAACTCCCCTTCCCGTTATTTCCGAGTGAAGCTTTCCCCTACGGGGGTCCCGACAGGCTGGAATAAAACAGGAGTGGATGCGAGGCGTCGCCATGGAAACTTGATAAGCCGGGAGGGGGAGGTACCTGGTGAAGCATGCGTCTGAAGGAAATAAATTGAATGCTGTGGAGGGGAAGAAGAGAAAAGAGGCAAGAGGGAGCGTGTTAGTGTGAAGTCACCTTTTATGTCGGAATTAAATATTTTGTCAGCGGCGTGTGGCACAGTGTTGCCTAACCCCCCCCCCCCCCCCCCCCCAGGAGAGACTGGGGGTTAAACGGCTGTCTGCGTTGTGACGAGTGCCCTCTGCGACGCCTTCTGCTGCATGGTGACCACAAGATGCTTCTAGCCCCTCCCCCTTAACCTTTACCTCCACCTGCCACGGCTGTGACTGTCAGGCCATTACCTCGGCTTGTCTTGGGGGGGGGGCTCGATTAATGGGCCGTGGGCTATCAAAGCTCAAAAGCCTCACACACGCCAGCGGATTGCAGAGCATCCTTTATGCCACCTAAATCTTTCATTAACCACCAATCTATCATTAATTATCGGCTGCAGGCTTTTATGGAGAGCTCGGGAGATTGATGACCCCCGGGTGGGGGAGGGGCTGGATAGTGAGGCAGGCGATCCATAATGACTCAGAACAAGGAGGATCCATCTTAACTTTTATTTATAAGGGGCTTGACTACTCACCAGAGGTGCTGTGTTGTTTATCTGTCTAGCCAAGCCTATTACATTAGTGCTCATGGCTGCCGGAGAACAGCTTTATCTTCATTGCCCGCGTCTCTCAGGGTCCATCTCCATATGTTTTTGGACAGCTCAATGATCATCTCTATTTAACGCCACGGGCTCCCGTCGCTGTCTTGGCCCCTTAAAAGAAACAAATTAATTCCCTTCAGAGGCGAAAGCCCTGTTCCGGCCAATATGTGCTTCCCTGCCGGCTTGCAAGTCATGTATCTGGTTTCGATTCAGGCGCAGCTTCCTAAAAAACTGTTTTATGATATTGTTTTGTCTCAACCAATAATAAAACTACACACTCACTTGCAGGGTGTTTGTCTACCTCCATCCATTCATTTTCCCAGACTTCCCTCTCCCCAGCCACTTTGTCCAGCTCCTCCCAAGGGATCCCGAGGCTTTCCCAGGCCAGCCGGGAGACAAAGTCTTCCCAACGTGTCCTGAGTCTTCCCCCGTGGCCTCCTACCGGTCGGACGTGCCCTAAACACCTCCCTAGGGAGGCGATCGGGTGGCATCCTGACCAGATGCCCGAACCACCTCATCTGGCTTCTCTCGATGTGGAGGAGCAGTGGCTTTACTTTGAGCTCCCCTCGGATGACAGAGCTTCTCACCCTATCTCCCGGAGGAAACCCATTTCGGCCGCTTGTACCCGTGATCTTGTCCTTTTGGTCATAACCCAAAGCTCATGACCATAGGTGAGGATGGGAACGTACATCGACCGGTTAATTGAGAGCTTTGCCTTCCGGCTCAGCTCCTTCTTCACCACAACGGATCGATACAGCGTCCGCATTACTGAAGACGCCGCACCGATCCGCCTGTCGATCTCACCATCCACTCTTCCCTCACTCGTGAACAAGACTCCGAGGTACTTGAACTCCTCCACTTGGGGCAAGATCTCCTCCCCAACTCGGAGATGGCACCCTGAGAACCATGGACTCGGACTTGGAGGTGCTGATTCTCATCCCAGTCGCTTCACACTCGGCTGCGAACCGATCCAGTGAGAGCTGAAGATCCTGGCCAGATGAAGCCATCAGGACCACATCATCTGCAAAAAGCAGAGACTTAATCCTGCAGCCACCAAACCAGATCCCCTCAACGCCTTGTCTGCGCCTGGAAATTCTGTCCATAAAAGTTATGAACAGAATGGGTGACAAAGGGCAGCCTTGGCGGAGTCCAACCCTCACTGGAAACGGGTCGGACTTTCTGCCGGCAATGCGGACCAAGCTCTGACACTGATCGTACAGGGAGCGGACCCTTAATTAGCTATATGGCACGGCCAAATAATAATAATAGCCTTGCAGTTCTACATCACTGCCAACTACAACAACAGTAAACACTAGGGATGCGACGGTTGTGTAGATGCTGCGGTATTGCGGTTTCAATCAAACAAAAACTTGGTGATTGTAGTTTTTTTCTGGCGCTTTAGCGTTTGTCAGGCCTGAAAACAAAATACCTCTTCCAGAATCCTCTGCGCAGCACGAGGCCTGCAAGGTTTTGGGGCGTGGAACGCCGTCAGCAGGAAGTGACGTGTTCGTAGTAGATAAAGACAAATTAATTAACTAACTTTTTCCTTGGCCTCAATCTTGACCCCCTCTCCAGGGGCACAGGCTTAGACTGAATATATATATTTTTTTTTTTTTCTTACCTACCCCCCTTCCCAGCGTTTACCTGTTTCTCAACTTTTTTGTAAGGGGCGCCGGAAGTTGGCAGACCCGTCAGCGATCCTGTTCTGTCTCCCTGTAATGTTTGATCCTGTTCTGTCTCTCTGTAATGTTTGTCTGACCTTGAATGAGATTGGGCTGAAAATCTTAATTTCCCCCCAGGGATTATTAAAGTATTTCTGATTCTGATTCTGATTCTGAACTAGATCCACTCGACATCCATTCGCCCCGGTTGCCCCGGGGGGAGGGGGGTGGGTCCCCACATCTGCGGTCCCCTCCAAGGTTTCTCATTGCATCCCATTGGGTTGAGTTTTTTCTTGCCCTGAAGTGGGATCTGAGCCCAGGATGTTGTTGTGGTTTGTGCAGCCCTTTGAGACACTTGTGATTTAGGGCTATATAAATAAACTTTGATTGATTGATTGATTAAAATACAGGAGTGTTAGTCCAACTTTTCATAAATGAAGGATTAAAGTGTTTCCATGGGCTGTTGGAGGCTTATTTACTATTTGAGAAATGGGACTAATTTAGTGCATGGACATCAATCAATCAATCAATCAATGTTTATTTATATAGCCCTAAATCACAAGTGTCTCAAAGGGCTGCACAAGCCACAACGACATCCTCGGTACAAAGCCCACATAAGGGCAAGGAAAAACTCACCCCAGTGGGACGTCGATGTGAATGACTATGAGAAATCTTGGAGAGGACCGCATATGTGGGTAACCCCCCCCCCCCCCCTCTAGGGGAGACCGAAAGCAATGGATGTCGAGTGGGTCTGACATAATATTGTGAGAGTCTAGTCCATAGTGGATCCAACATAATAGTAAGAGTCCAGTCCATAGTGGGGCCAGCAGGACACCATCCCGAGCGGAGACGGGTCAGCAGCGCAGAGATGTTCCCAGCCGATGCACAGGCGAGCGGTCCACCCCGGGTCCCGACTCTGGACAGCCAGCACTTCATCCATGGCCACCGGACCTGTGCCCCCCCCCCCCCCCCCCCCTCCACAAGGAATAGGGGAGCAGAGGAGAAAAGAAAAGAAACGGCAGATCAACTGGTCTAACAGGGGGGCTATTTAAAGGCTAGAGTATACAAATGAGTTTTAAGATGGGACTTAAATGCTTCTATTGAGGTAGCATCTCTAATTGTTACCGGGAGGGCATTCCATAGTACTGGAGCCCCAATAGAAAACGCTCTATAGCCCGCAGACTTTTTTTGGGCTCTGGGAATCACTAATAAGCCGGAGTTCTTTGAAGGCAGATTTCTTGCCGGGACATATGGTACAATGCAATCGACAAGATAGGACGGAGCTAGACCGTGTAGTATTTTATACGTAAGTAGTAAAACCTTAAAGTCACATCTTAAGTGCACAGGAAGCCAGTGCAGGTGAGCCAGTATAGGTATATATATATGTATATATGTATATAAAGGTATATACAGTATAGGCGTAATATGATCAAACTTTCTTGTTCTTGTCAAAAGTCTAGCAGCCGCATTTTGTACCAATTGTAGTCTTTTAATGCTAGACATAGGGAGACCCCAAAATAATACGTTACAGTAGTCGAGACGAGACGTAACGAACGCATGAATAATGATCTCAGCGTCGCTACACTCTTAGAAATAAGGGTTCTAAAAGGGTTCTTCTACAAGGGCTGAGGTTCTAACTGGAACCATTTGCTTCTGAAAAACCCTTTCCCGAAGAAAGGGTTTTTCAAGGGTTCTTGGTAACGGTAATGGTTCCAGTAAGAACCATTTTGATCCAGAGAACCCTTTAAAACCCCTTTTCTGAATAATTGGTTTTAAAAGGGTTCTCACTAACACTAAGGGTTCCAGTAAGAACTATTTTGATCCAGAGAACCGTTTTTGGAAGAAAGAGTTCTTCAGGGATTGTTGAAAGCATGGCTAAGATCCTGTGTCACCAGGGACATACTTCCTGATAACATTTGCCAATAATGGTGCCTATCTTTAAATAAATGTTTTTCTCATTAAAATCTTTTGAATGTTTGTTCAATGTCAACATGATAAATGACCACAATATAATATGAACTAAACTGATCTGTAGAATACAATATGGTTCTTTATAGAACCCTCAGAAGACAAGACGGTTATCGGTGAAAACCTTTGAAAAAGGATGTTTTTAGAACCCCCTGTGTCAGGTCTAGATGAAACCCTTGAAACATGAAAGAGTTCTTTGTGGAACTCCCTGTGTGGGTTCTAGATGAAACCCTTGAAACATGAAAGGGTTCTTAATGGAACTCCCTGCATGGGTTCTAGATGAAACCCTTGACAAACGAAAGGGTTCTTAGTGGAACTCCCTGTGTGGGTTCTAGATGAAACCCTTGAAATACGAAAGGGTTCTTAGTGGAACTCCCTGCGTGGGTTCTAGATGAAAGTCTTGAAATACAAAAGGGTTCTTAGTGGAACTCCCTGTGTGGGTTCTAGATGAAACCCTTGAAATACGAAAGGGTTCTTAGTGGAACTCCCTGTGTGGGTTCTAGATGAAACCCTTGAAACATGAAAGGGTTCTTTGTGGAACTCCCTGCGTGGGTTCTTTGTAGAACCTCTCATGGGGGGTTCTGGGTGGAACCTTACACACACAGTTCTAGGTAGAACCCTCCAAAAGGGTTCCAGGTGGAACCTTTATAAAAAGGTTCTACCTGGAGCCAAAAAGGGTTCTCCTATGAGGACGAGCCGAAGAACCATATATGGTTCTACTTAGCACTTTTATTTCTAAGAGTGTAGTGGATAAAATAGAACAAATTTTAGCGATATTACGGAGATGAAAGAAGGCCGTTTTAGTAACACTCTTAATGTGTGACTCAAAGGAGAGAGTTGGGTCGAAGATAATACCCAGATTCTTTACTGATTCGCCGTGTACATGTACTGACTGTTGGACTCAGTTCTAGGAAGATCCACCTTTGGTCTTGTCAATAACATGACATGTTTTTGCATATTGTTACATTCTACGTGTCCGACTTTGTAGTTCAACATCATTGTGTGCTTGATCACGGCATGAACTTGTTATTCAGACGTTGAATTTTCTTGACACTGTGTCAGTGGAGGGATTATTCCAACAAAGAACTGGAATCAGACCTGGGATGACACGGTTGCAGGAAGAAAGACGGAGCCATAACAAGCCGGAACAGACGTGGAATGAACACCCCACTGGAACACTTTATCCCACATTGTCTTGCTTTGTTCCCCCAGCAGTCTACTTGATATTTAGTGACAAAGACAAGATCTTAGCTGCTGCAACCCCCTGGACACCGCACACCCCCCCTCTCCTCCACCAAGCCCCATCAACCCTGTGACATGCAGGCAGTCAAACAGACGCCTTCCCTTGCAGGCTGATGAAAGTCAGGTGAAATTTCGGCAAACATCAGGTGGAATTAGCGCTGGCGAGGATTTCAAAGTCGCGCCAGGGTCAAAGCGGGGACCACAGCGGGAGAAAGGGGAATGGGTAAATAGTCCTCCAGACGGACATGCAGCAGTTATATTATTTCTCTCATGTCACGCCGGAATACGGGAAGTCGGCAGGTTTCATTAAAAATCTCCGAATGGGACAGTCGGCTGCACGCGTGATCGGGCCACCGTCTCATCCACGGGTTCTGGGCAGCTCAGAGCAGCAGGTTATTGGAGGAGGTTGACAGCCAGTGACCTCTGGGTGTTGTTGCCTGCAGAG